>NC_048218.1:130292233-130592233 GCF_002007445.2 Ailuropoda melanoleuca | reverse complement strand
GGAATCATGTTGCTGTGATCTTGAGGTTTATCAGGATAACTATCTGCTGGCAAGGATGTCTTTCAGAGATTTGGGGTGGAAGAAAATCCCTAAAGCCCATTTCAAATGTAAAAGGGTATGATTCTAGAATGGTAATTTCTATAATCTCTAATGATGGATTGTACCTACTATACCTCTATTTGTTGTTTAGTGAGAGATACATGGATCCTGATACAGCATAGGGTAATTGGTAAGAGAAACAGCCTTTATGTCAGAAACACCATAGTTAAAATCCCTGTTCAGATAATCATGCGTCCTTAGGCAAGTTATTACCTCCAAGCTTACCCTTTATCTTCTATAATATAGAAATAATTCCTGCTTATATTTGTTTTCTGAAGATTACAAATAATGTGTCTACCTTGTGTTTGTAAATCTTTACTATTACTGTCTTTAAAAAATAAAACAACAATAGGAATACCAGGTAGATTTGAGGGATAGAATAATTTTTTACAATACCAAAAATGATAACTTATTAATTCTTTCCTTTTCCATATTGCCAACATATTTGTCTCCAGTAGGTGTGAGATACACATTTGTAATATCGCCATGGGAGTGAGAGGTGCAAAACATGGTGGCAGAAACATGATGACTAGTCAAGAGAACACATTTTGGATAAGTCAAAATAAAATTAGAATGAGTAAAACTCAAATCATCAAGTTTAAAATAGTAAGACTTAGATATTCTTAACCAAAACTACAACAAAAAGACTACTGATTTTATGATGGATCCTATTTTAAAACTTATTATAAATCAAATAATTTTTGGTTTGAATCCCTTGTTTTTATTATTTTTTTATATTATAGTACAGAATACATGGTATTTACATAGTGAGGTCACTTTTCCCATAAAATTGTACATGAAATCATTTACTGAAAGTTAAATGGTAAAATCTAGACAAACTGAATAAAATATATAAAGCAACCATCAGGCAGATTTGACTGGAAGTATTAACATATATACTGAAGTATTAACATATTAACATATATTCTGAAAGTATGTATTAATAACAGTTAGGATTGGGAAAGGAAATTAAACTAGCAAACCTAGAAATTGCACAACTAGGCATTCCCCCCAGGTAAACATCTCTGTTGTGGAGATGGATGCATCAGTTTATTAAAGCCTAACATCATTCTGTGTTTCAGTAATATACCGAAATCCTCTTGTTTTGAGTTCAAGCTCACCAAAAAGTTGGCTTGTTTAGCTTATCAACTAGTCAAGACCATGGGGATGTCTGGTTGTCATAAATACCATGTAAAGTAATCTATTAACATCTGGTTTTCTACATCAGTCTCTGTGAGCTTTATAGGATGAGATAGAAAAGAAACAATGTACTGACAAAAAGTTTTAAGTTTGCAAAGAGGTGAGGGCTAGCCCCTGGACTTTGATAGAATCACCAAGGCAATATCCCACCCACACTATTTCTTGGAAGTCATCAAGATCCTCCCCTGGTCATTGTCTGACCTTGGGACTTGCTCGGTTTCTTTGAAATTTCTTAGTCATGTCAGGTTTGGGTTTTTTGGTTTTTGGTTTTTTTGGGGTTTTTTTCCATAAAATTCTATAGCTTATATTATTTTATAATAGTTCTCAGAAGAAAAAGAATACACAATTTTTATCTCCAAGGAGTTTAATCCAGAGAATTATAATCTGTGGGTATATACTACAAATATAACTAATCAAGATATTTTCATCGTAGTATATAATAAGTAATACAAGTTAGTACTCTACAGTTTAATTATGTAAGTGTTAAGAGGGTACTCAGTTTGAAGCAATCAAAGACTGGGGTGATCAATTGTGTGATGATTTGGGCCTAATTTATTGATAATAAGTACAATTGCAGAAGGAAGACATAGGGAAGGGATTATCAAATGGAGTATTCATAAGAATTTCCATGTGAATTCTCAGGTATCACCCTTAAAGATTATGATTCAGGAAGTATATTACTTTTCTATTGCTGCTGTAACAAATTACCATGAATTCAGCAGTTTGTAATAATACAAATTTATTGTCTAATAATTTGTTGATCAGAGATCGGACTCCTCACCTGGTTTTTCTGCATAGGTTATCACAAGACTGAGATCAAATTGTTTCCTGCCCGGAATCTTATGGGGTGGGGGAGGGGTTGAGGAAAATCCACTTCAGGCTCATTTAGGTTGCTCACAGAACTTACTATGTGTCTGCAGAACCAACTGCCTGTTTTTCTTGGTGGCTGTCAGCTGGCGGTTATTCTCAGAGTCTAGAAATCTCCTTCATTTCTTGGCTCATTTCCTTCCTCTTCAATGCCAGCAATGGAATTCTGAGTCCTTCTCATGCTTCTTACTCCTTTGGCCTCCCCGTCTGCCTCAACTCTCTGGCCCCTACCTGAAAAACGCTCTTTTTTCAAGTGATTAGGTTGCACCCACATGGATAATCTCCCTATTTTAGGATCTGTAACCTTAACTACATCTGCAAAATTTTTTTGCAATATAATACATGTTCATGAGTTCCATGGATATCTTTGGGGAGCCATTATTCAGTGACTCTGGTCACACTTTAAGAAATTCTGGTATGAGGCATAAAACTGGGAACTAAATTTTCAAACATGGTGGAAGATGTATCAATTCACTCTTTGGTAGAAGGGAAGAGTATGAAATTAGTAAGAAAGAGATCAGAGATGACATGGAATCAACAGATAGAGGGTAGACATTGCATTAAGCAAAAATAGTAATATTTCTTTCTTAAAACGCTTAAAGAACACTTGAATTTATTTAGTGTTTATTTTCAGCTGGTTGAGACAATTACTTTACATAGTTCAATATGTGGAAGTAATCTTCTCACTGTGCCCATATCTGTATTTAGCATAGTTTGGAATTTTTTCAGAGACTACTAAGATTGTTACTGTTCGTAATATTCGTAACAGTAATTGTTTCCATTCAACAACATGATTCTCTTGAGTTGACATTTATTTTTTCTGTGGTAATAATGTTTCTCTTTGTGATTCAATTACTAACCCTTTAAAACTTATTTTTAAATTTACATAAAATGTACTCTGTTTGGTGTGAAGTTATATAAATATTACAAATGCATAGAGTACTGTAACCACCATCACATTCATGATGCAGAACCGTTACATCGCTCTCCCCCCCAAAAAACATCTCATGTTTTTACTTTGCAATTCATTTTTGCCCCAGCCCTAACTCCTGATCACCAGTGATATGTTCTTTATCTTTATAGTTCTTCCCTTTCCAGAATGTCATATAAATATAATCATATAGTGTGAAACTTTTCAAGTCTAGTTTCTTTCACTTAACGTTACACGTTTGAAATTCATCCTGGTTTGCTGCATCTGTGAGTAGTTTGTTTCTGTTTATAATTCTAACTTTTGATCAAAAATGGTTTTAAATTAGAATCTAAATAATTTTTATGATTAAGTTACTCACCGTGTTTTTTATGGTGGTTGTTTTTACCTGGCACATTCAGGAATTGTTTTTAATCATAATACTAAATTTCTGGGGCGTGCAGGGGGGTTTTCTCTTTGTAAATTTTTTGTGTGAGTTATATACAAGACTTATTTTGAGTTAAATGTGAACTGATAAGTGTGTTTGAGACACCAGTGATTCTTAAAGTCTGCTTAATATAAGTGTTTAATGTTGAACCAACAGGTGAACGTTGCACTGTTTTGAAAAGAACAACTGGACTCAGAGATGTGTTTCCATCTCAACAGTCTAGTACGACAGAGGCAGATGTCACAGAGTTCAAAAAACAATTCAGTTGGATTTGATGACTTATATATGAATTTTCCTTATGTGATAATTAACTTTTAGCTTATGCTAACGTTAAAATTATTTAAAATACAGCAGCTGGTGATAGGACAGAGGTAGCTGAGAAGCATGTAGGATGGCAGGAAGAAACTAGTTTAAATTTTATGCATCTATAGATACTTAGCTGAGTGGATAAGCCACATTCAGATAATAGAGATTTGAGCAGATGTGAGTTTGTTGTCATTAGAATTCATGTTTCAGGCTCTACACAATACAAGTAAATAGCTACTGAGCAGGAAACTGGAAGCTTAACCTTTTCTGTCTCTTAAATATAAGCATCTCATTCATAGCTCCATACTTAAAAAATAGACAGTTCCATAAGTCACTTGTGCAGCTAAAAGAATCATTAATCTTTAAATAAGAGATTGTTCATTCCGCACTCTGCTGGGGATTATATAGTGCTTTTCATGTACTATACCTCAGAGTGTTTTACTCAGCAGTGAAGTATTTTGGAGATGTGTGATGAATATGAAACTCACATAACTGCAGCAAAAGCTGATGCTATTTGTTAAGAACTATTTGTTAAATCAGAAATCTGCCACCCATGTTTGATGCTTGACATGCAAAAATCAGTGGAGAGCAAAACACATTGTTTATTTTCCAACAAGCATGAAGAGAATTTTCCAAAGAGTAATATTTGCATAAAGAAGTTTGTCCATGAATGAAAATCCTCCAAGGATTTAAAAGGACAAGCATCAGGATTTAATGGTATAAGATAAAACTTAAGATGTTTAGCTGAGCTTACCAAAGACGCATAGGAGCTTTGGTAGGCTACCAGACAGTGTGGCTGCTGGGTTGAAGATTAGTACTGTTTCTGGAGACAGCTATCAACCTCATCAAAGATACAGGAGAGGGTTCTCTGTGACGCTTCCCTGACTCCCCCAGTGGCTTCTGTGTTCTCCCATGACCCTTTTAAAATAATTTATTTCCTACCACTATGCTGAATTAAAATTTACCTGTTTAAATTTGTTTGCTTGCATTAATCTGTGGCTGTGTACAGTTTCTGTTTACTTGCATAGTCTGTGATTGTGTACAATTTCTGTTTGCTTGCACTAATCTGTGGCTTTTGTACAATCAACACCATGCTTTACTCACTTGTATACCCCAGGGCCTAGCACAGGGTGCAGTGGAGAGAACACCCTGGTTGAGGTGTGCTGTAGGAATAAGAGTTCAATATGTAAAGGTCAGTGTGTCCTAGGGAACACACTAAGATAAAAACAGAGGCTTAAAAAAAATGTTCTTAGGTGTACAAGTGCCTCCAAAAATTGCTTTTTAATCTTTAAATGATAGGTGAATTAGTATTTTAAATTGGCTTAATTTTCTTGGCTGATATGTACTCTCTGAAATCTAAAAAAATAAATTTTTCTCTGTATCAGTCAGGTTTCAACAAGAGAAACAAAAACAGTAGAAAATACAAATTAAAAGATTGTTTTTGATATATCTCTCCCTTTATTTAATTTAACTCTGTTGTTCTGAGCTTTAATATTTTATAGATTTTTTACTACATGTTTTGTACTTTTTTGGTTAAGCTACACATTTTTTCAGCTTTATTGAGGTATTCTTGACAAATAAATTGTAATATATTTAATGTATACAACATGGTGATTTGTTATATGATGTGAAAAGATTCCTCTCATTGAGTTATAATGAACCCATCTCTCACCTCACATAGTTATCTTCCCTCCCCTTTGGTGAGAACATTGAAGTTCTAGTCTCTTAGCAAATTTTAATCATACGATGGAGTGTTATCAATGATACTCACCACATTTTACATTTGATCATCAGACTTTATTCATCTTAAAAATGAAAATTTGTAACCTTTTACCAACCTCTTCCTGTTTCTTCCACCCCGAGCCCCTGACAACCACTTTTCTCATTTGTGTCTATGAGTTTAATTTTTTTTTTAAAGATTGCACGTGTAAGTGATATCATGCAGTATTTGTCTTTCTTTGAGGTATTTCACTCAACGAGTTATTTCACTTATCGTAATGAAAGTTTCATCCATGTTGTTGCAAATGACAGGACTTCTTTTTTTAAGGCCAAATAATATTCCATTGTATATACACACCACATTTTCTTGATCCATTTTTCCATTTATAGACACTTCAGTTGTTTTTGTACCCTGGCTACTGTGAATAACGCTGCAATGAACATGGGAATGCACATATATCTCTTGGAGATAATAGTTTCATTTCCTTTAGATATATACTCAGAAGTGGGATTGCTATATCATATGGTAATTCTGTTTTTAATTTCTTGACGAACCCCAATTGTGTTTTCCATAGTGACTATTCTCGTTTTAAATCTCATCAACAATGTATAAGCGTCCCCTTTCCTCTACATCCTTATCAGTATTTATCTCTTGTCTTTTTGATAATAGTCACCCTAACAGATTTGAGGTGGTTTTTCTCATGTGGTTTTGATTTGTATTTCCCTGATGATTAGTGATGTTGAGCATCTTTTTATATACCTGTTGGCCATTTGTATGTCTTCTTTGGAAAAATGTCTATTTAGATCCTTTGCCTGTTTTTTAACTGGGTTATTTAGATTTAAGTTTATTTGTTTGTTTTGTTTTATCTTTTTAAATTTCAGTTTTGCTTTTGGGTTGTATGAATTCCTTTTTTATTATAGATATTAACCCCTTATATGATATGTGGTTTTCTCGCATTCTATAGGTTGCCCTTTGATTTTACTGATAGTTTTCTTTACTGAGGAGAAGCTTTTTGTTTGATATAGTCCCATTTCTTTATTTTTTTCTTTTGTTGCCTTTGCTTTTGGTTTCAAATCCAAAAACTCATTGCCAAGACCAATGTTAGGAAACTTACTCCCTGTATTTTCTTCTAGGAATTTTATAGTTTTACATGTAAATCTTTAATCCATTCTGAGTTAATTTTTGTATATAGCATAAGATAGGGGTCCAGTTTCATTTTTTTCATATGCCTGCCCAGATTTACCAACACCATTTATTGAAGAGACCATCCTTTCCCCATTGTATATTCTTGCCTCTTTTGCCATAAATTAATTCACCCTATATGCTTGGGTTTATATCTGGGTTCTCTCTTCTTTTCCATTGATCTATGTGTCAGTTTTTATGCCAAATACCACACTGATTGATTACTGTAGCTTTGTAATATAGCTTGAAATCAGTTAGCATGCTGCTTCCAGCTTTGTTTTTCTTTTTCAAGATCGCTTGCTTTGGCTATTCAGGATATTTTGTGGTTCCATAACAATTTTAGAATGGTTTGTTCCATTTCTATGAAAAGTGCCATTAGAATTTTGATAAGGATTGCACTGAATCTGTATATTGCTCTGGGTAATATGAACATTTTATATTATTAATTCTTCCAATCCATAAGCATGGGATATCTTTCCATTTATTTGTTTTAGTTTCTTTCATCAATGTTGTACAGTTTCAGTGTACAACCCTTTCACCTTGTTGGTAAAATTTATTACTGTTTTATTATTTTATGACATTGTAAATGAGTTTGTTTTATTAATTTCTCTTTCTGATATTAACTGTTAATGTATAAAAATGCAGCAGATTTTTATATGTTGATTTTATACCCTGCCACTTTACTCAATGATCCTTTGTATTTCTTTGGTATCACTTGTAATTTCTTCTCTTTCATTTCTGATTTTATTTTTTTGGGTCTTCTCTCTTTTTTTCTTAGTGCATCTAGCTAAAGGTTTATCAATTTTACCTTTTCAAAGAATCAGCTCTTAGTTGCATTAACCTTTCTATTGTCTCTTTAGTCTCTGCTCCTTTTTTTTCTACTCTGATCTTTATTATTTTCTTCCACTTATTACTTTTTGGTAAGGGATTTTAAAATTATTGAAAATGTTGAACTTCAGTGGAATTTGATATTATTGTCTCTAAAGATAAATGTACAAACTTATAGATGATTCTAAGAATGCCCTCTGGCAGGGTTTTTTTTTTTTTCCATTTTCTTGGTTTTTTTTTTTCTTTTTACCCTAGACTATATATTATACTCAATTTTATTATTCTTTTGGATAACATATAAAAGCATATTATTTTGCTCTCATCCTAAAATTAAACTTAAATACTGTCTGACACATATATTTTTAAAACCACTTTCCACAAAATGGCACAAGTTTTATCTTTTAAATGATTGAAAAAACTAAAGGGAAAACTAACATTGAAATGTATTTAATGTTCATATTATTTTTGTCTAACTATTCTCCCTTCACAGACATATCTGGCATGCTGATATACCTTCTGGAGACTTAGGGAAAGAAACTTTTTTTATATGCACTCTTAAGTTCTTTACTGAAATGGGAATATAAACAAATGATTCTTTGGAAGCCAGCAGCTTTAAACACTGCTTGTTTTTTTCACAACATTGCATAAAACTGTAAAGGGAGAATAGTTCTTCCTTCCTCTCTCCTCTCCTAGGCATATCCCAAGTCCGTATGTCCATTTAAAAAATGGTTTCAAACACAAATAAGGCTCTGGCTTTCAGACAAATGTTTGAGAAATCTTGATTATGGTGTATACCAACTATACTATCCAGATAGTCTCTTACTGACTGAAGCCACCTTGACAGCATTTGGAACAACATGAAAAGATTGATTTTAGAAACTTAAGGAGTAACGGCAATTAACATTATAGACCCAAGTTATAGTCTATTTAAATAGCTTGATGAGTTTCTCAATATTCTGAAGTTTTTTTCTCATCCTGCTCTGAACCACACACCCACTGCCAAAACTGAACTTCTATTAATTCTTTTACCTCAGCCCTAACAACAGCAAACATAATAAAAGCTAACATTAATGTGGCTAATTATGGGCAGTGTAAATGTATTAGGTTCTTTGTGCATTGTGCCAGTTAGGATTAATTTAAACTATGAATAATGGGAAAGGCAAAATAACAACAACCTAAATACGGTTCTCTTTCATGTAAGAGGAGCCATTTAGGGCTGGTACGTTCACCACCAAGTTGTCAGGGACACTGGTTCCTTGTACTGCTCCAACATCTTCAGCATAGTTCTTTTAACTCTTGGTCCAAGGGAGCTGCTTAAGCTCCAAGTATTACAGCCATATTCCAACATTCTCGCCAGCAAGAGGGAGGAAGGAAGGAAGGAAATAAGAGGATAAAGGATGCACACTAGCTGTTTTCTAGGGAGATTTCCTGAAAGTGTACATATAACATTTTTGCATATTATAGATGCCCAAGAGCCTAGAAAACATAATATATCACAGTATGTATTCCATTCATGCCTGTAACTAGATAATAATTGGGCATTTTTTACTAAGTGACTACTGGTGCGACTAGCTCCCATATGCAGTAATTCCCATGGCCTTTATAACAGCCCTTTAAGCAGAGCTTTAACCATAATCCTCTATGGCTTTGTTACAGGCCTTGATCTAGTTCCCTTGAGACTGGATCTCTGTCTCATGGGTAGGAGCCTGTCTTGGAACCCGAGTATCCCCTCCCCAGGCCATGGGATGGGGCTCCTTCTATGGACTGTCAGACTTCTTCAATACTGATTACATGCTGCCTCTTCCGGCCTCTATTACTTACTTTCTGTCTCTGTCTTGATTGTCATAAATCTGTCAATTTGTGTGGTCTTCCAGCACAAATCCTCATCCTGACTCATTGTTCTGTTACAGAGCCCTCACTGTAGCATTAGCTCTGTTGGTTTCAGTATCAGTAAAAAGAAACAAGGCTGACTTTGACATATATTTTAAATTATACAAATTTCAGTGAGTATTTCCTATTTATCACTAGGAAACAACTGAGACATAGATATGCCAGCTTCCCTTTTATACTACATTGTGACTCGGGCAAGTTACTTGATATATCTATGCTTCAATTTCCTTATCTATATAATGGGGATGACTAATAATTACATCATAGGGTGGCTGTGAAGATTCACTAAGCTTATCCATATAAAATATCATCTGACACATGGTAGTTCTCAGTGAGGGTTAGCTAATAATAATAATAAAATAAAAGTATACTTACAACAATGCTTATTATTATTTTCAACTCCCTCTCATATCTTTTAGATTGCTTTGTGGTTTTAGGGCTTTCAGTTACTGACTGTCAAGGATAAAGAAAATTTGCTATTTGAGAGGCCTGTTGGAAAAATAATCAATAATCTTTTCATAAAATTCACAGAAATATTTTACCCTTAATTATAAGTCTCTTTTAGAGAGTTGGATTGGATTTTCCATACTTTTGGGCCATCTTGTGTCTCTGACTGTTAGGGAACTCTAAAATAATTCTGATTGCCAGTGAAATAAGCTTGGGACTCGAGAAAAGAGGAACTGAATTGATGGATGAATGAAGTTGAGTTGCTTTATTTATTTAAGGTTCCCAGAGGTAAAAAGATTTTGATGAATTATCTAAATAATAATTCATCTTTTTGTTCAAAGAAAGCATGAATTACATGACTATTGGATAATAAGAGGGTATCAACCTAAAAACGTTTAACACTGACACATCTAAATACTTGTTCTTTGTATCAGTCAAAACTTGGGAGGAAGCAGATCATTTACACAAAGGAATGATCTATTCCTAGGGTTAAGTAAAATTAAATGTGGGCACCCTTTTAAAGTTGTGGGCAGGGTTATGGCTCTGAACTCAGGATGGTGGTGAGGCATCAGCTAGTAGCAACAGAAAGAAAGCTCTTATGCAAGAGACTTGACGGTCCATGGCAAGAGGCAGAGAGAGGATGGTCATGGTAGAAGGAATGCTGGATAGGATTTGTGGCTGTAGGCAGAACACACTTCCTGCCAAAACTGCTTCCTGGCTAGGAGGAGTCTGGTGAATACCTACCCTTATCATCCTCTTTCTCTCTTCACTCTGATCTTTTGTGCCTCCCATTGGCTTGATCTGTTTGAAGCTGCAGGGCATGGGTTCCAGGTGATGCCATTTATAAAGGTCAGCCTCCCAGGGCATAGTGTGTGGCAGAGAACAGGAGAGAGTTGTTGGAGTGGCCACAGTGCATAACTAACACACTTCTGTTTGTAGCCCTCCTCCATACTCTGGACCTCTTCCATGTCCTGAACAGACATATTGTGCCTCAGTATATTAATGCTAGTTGTTCTGAGCCTAGTGACTTTGTTTCACAGAGCTAAGCACCTCCAGGCATGAGCCATTCTCTTTTTTCATGGGGTCTTGATAACAGTTCTGTGTATTTGGTGTCTGAATTCCAGAACAAGCCATTGAGGAAACTGGCCCTTGGCTGCCTCATGTACAAAATCCTACGGTTGAAGCAGCTTAAAAATTCAATTTAAAAAATTCCATATAATGCCTGATCTAAAGAATATATCAATCATGAGTTTTCTGTATTTCTAAGTAGAATTTAGACAAATTTACTTCTATGTAGCTCCAAGGTAACTGAAAATTTTGGTTTTGGTATAAGTAAATTATGGATCACACCTGTATCTAGAAAGAGAAAATGAAATGGTAAGTTTAGAAAAGGAAAGGAAGAGGAATTGCTAAAAAAAAATCAGGCATTGATGTAATGAAGTCTGAAGTCTTATAAAGATAAGGCTTGAGAAACATGGGCTTTAGGAATCAGATATCACCAATTCCTGAGTTAGCCAGAAATTCCCTGAACGTTTGTATATATGAGTAAACAAAAAACATTTTCTAATTTGTGTTCTGTCTGCAACAGCACAAAATCTATCTACAAGCATTGGGTTACAACTAGAGATTAGGAAAATCCTAGAAAGTTCCCAAGAAATAATAAACTTCATACGGAAATTAATAGCTCTATATCCACAATTACTCAGTTATTATATATAAATAACATTGGTGTTTGTTGTTATACTTGATGCTATTGATTTACGTGAGAGGAGGTTAAAAATAGTAATTACTTTCCAACATTTGCTTGCTCTGTCATACCTGTTTTTCCCATAGGAAAATGTTTTCCAATGTCAAAATCATAATTTTATTCGAGAATTTTATCCTTAGAACTGATGACAGTTGTAGTATATCTATGTCTTATGTTCTGAAAATGAATGTGTTCAGAAACTTCACAGAGCGCACCAGTTAGCAAGTCAAACAAAGCCCAGTTGCATCCATACCCCAATCATTCTTAGATGAACTAAAAAATTTTAGAGCATAATGAAATTTACTGTGAGTGATTTTCATAATAGCTAAAATCTGATTTTTTTTCACTACTCAGAGAATGCAATATACCTTAATTTTAAAACTGAGACTTTTGAAAAATTTGGTAAAAGATTTCTTCTTCATAATGGATCATGAATGCATTTCTTTTTCTCTAGGTAGTGTTCTGTATAGTGTACATCAAAGGCTACTAAAGAAATAAAATTCAATACAATAGTTTATAACAGGGCCAGCAAACTGTGGCCCATGGATCAAATCTGGCCTGCTGTTTTACTAGAGCCCATGAGCTAACAATGGTTTTTGTATTTTTAAATGGCTTTATAGTTTCAAAAGAAGAATGGTATTTTACAAAGTGAAAATGATGATTTTGGAACTTTTGTGTTCATAAAGTTTTATTGAAACACAGCCCTGTCCATTCATTTATGTATTGTCCTTCACTGTTAAGTTTTCCAGTTGTAAAAAAGATCATATGGCTAGCAAAACCTGAAGTATTTATTATTTAGCCTTTGACAGAAAAATTTTGCCTACCTCTAGTTTATAGGACTCTGTTAAAGTACATTTTCTTAAAGAAAGAAGATAGAATAATATTTCAAACATAATATTCTACTATCTATGTACAGTATTTTAAACACTGTAAGTGTTCCCTTTTGTTCAGTTTGGCCTCCTAAATAATAAACTATAATGGTTGAAATCTTATTAATACAAACATTCTCTTTTAGGCAAAGTTTGGTTAGTTCAGAAATATTTCTCTGAAAGAATTATAATATTCGGCGTGACATTTCACAGACTACTGAGATACAAGTTTTCTTTTAAGGAAAGACCGTTTTCTCCTTTTTGTTGGTGCAGTGGAAGAGGAACAAGCTTTGAGAGGAATTACCTTCAGTGATGAGGAACTTGAGAGATAGTATAGTCAAAATGGAAAGATCTTGAGCACTCTGAGAACCAAGGATAAGCAAGCATTAGCAAATGTGGTCTACTGTGAATAAATGCTGAAAGAGAGTCTAGGAAAAGGAGATAATAAGAGGCAAAACCTATTAAACTTCAAAGTGCTAAAAAATAATGGAAAAGGAAGATTTAAGAGTTTCATAAAGGGGGGGGGAAGGGCTCTTGAGTCTTAATACCAAAGTGGAACAGCAGTGAAAAAGACAAACTAGGTGCTGAGCTGTACACTATGGTGAGAACAGTGCGTGATAAATCAAGGTAGTGGCCATAGCTAGTATGAGAGATGAAATTTACCCAGTATTTAATACAGTATCAGAATTCACCTTCAATAAAATTTTGAAGTGGTCACCACATACCATGGATATGACTTACTATGTATGTTTGATTCTTTCTCAGGGAGAGAAGAGAGCTTTTATTTTTGTGACAAAAGGCTTAGAAAACTTAGTGAAGGCATTGTTATCTATCAGCTATAGTTTACTATGTAGCCCACTGATTGTAAATTTAGGTGTCATATATTTAATTTAATTTGTTCATTTTTATATGCATGTCTCATGAATTATGAATTCAGATTTATTTTTGCTTATGTCTTTATTTTTTTAAAGATTTTTATTTATTTATTCGACAGAGATAGAGACAGCCAGCGAGAGAGGGAACACAAGCAGGGGGAGTGGGAGAGGAAGAAGCAGGCTCATAGCGTAGGAGCCTGAAGTGGGGCTCGATCCCATAATGCCGGGATCACGCCCTGAGCCGAAGGCAGACGCTTAACCGCTGTGCCACCCAGGCGCCCCTGCTTATGTCTTTTTAAAAGCCTTAAGAAAATGTCGTAAGCAAGTCATCTAATGTTCTGTGGAATGTGTCATCAGTCAAGGAATTATTACATTGTAAACTAGCAGAAAGATAGTCCTCAGGATCCATCTTTTCCTAAATGATCTAAAAGAAGTGTCACCACTTATTGCCACTTTCAAACTACAGGAGGATACATTTTGGAGAGGCGTTTTTGTAAAATCAAGCAAAATGCAGCTGAAATAAAAGGAAATCAATTAAGGTAAATAATATACAAGGAGAGAAGAGTTATGTTTTTCATAACAGAAAATTGTTAATTATATGTATTTTCTATATTATTAAGTAATCAATTTTGGCTTTATCATAATTGAAAAAACCTGAATCAAAGTAAACATGAAAAAATTGAGCTCTGAATTTGTATTCCAAAAATGAGATGAGTGAACATGGTTTTTTTAAAGGAAAAAAATGTAATTGATCATTGGAGGTAAAAATCTTTATTTTAATCACTTGTAACATGCATGAATATCCTTTAAATTCAATTTGATTCATTATAAAAGCCATGATTAAACATTTATCAAATACTCCATTACCTTACATTTATAACTCTATATTCATTATAGGAGACTGTTTATACTGCATAACTTTGAATGTAAAGTATTGAATCTATGTTAATTGTAAATGGTGACCATAAGAACAACTTCAAGAAATTTTAAAAAGATCTTATCCTTTGATAGATGAAGTCACACAAAGTATGTCATATCTATCTACTTATGTAAAAGGGGAACAACTTTATTCTATTTTACCTCCAAAGATGTCCAGGAACTTGATTCTAAAATGAATATTTTTTTATTTGAATACAACTATTTACATCTGCATATTTAGTTGAAATTTTCAAAAAGGGATTTCTATTGAATTGTTCTCTATTTGAAGAACTATCCTGAAATCCCTGATTCCCTGGAGTTGAGTGAGGGTTTTGTTTTGTTTTGTTTTGTTTTCTTCTGTTTATGGAGAAGATAGAATATATTTGGTTGCTTTGAATTAATCTTCTTCATAAGCAAATTTTAAAAATGTTGCTATGGCTGATGTCAGAGAAATTACTGCCTGTGCTCTGATCTAGGACGTTTATGGTTTCAGGTCTCATGTTTGGGTCTTTAATCCATTTTGAGTTTATTTTTGTGTGTAGTGTGAAAAAGTGGTCCAATTCCATTCTTTTCATGTAACTGTCCAGTTTTCCTAACACCATTCATTGAAGAAACTTTTTCTCATTTTATGTTCTTTCCTTCTTTGTCAAAGATTAATTAACCATATAACTGTGGGTTTATTTCTGGGTTTTCTATTCTGTTCCATTTATCTACCTGTCTATTTTGTGCCAGTACCATACTACTTTGATTACTACAACTTTGTAATATAACTTGAAATCTGGAAGTCAGTTTTGTTTTCCTTTGTCAAGATTGCTTTGGCTATACTGGGTTTTCTGTGGTTCCATACAAATTTTAGGATTGATTGTTCTAGTTCTGTGAAAAATGTTGTTGGTATTTTCACAGGACTGCATTAAAAGTGTAGATTGCTTTGTGTAGTGTAGACATTTTAGCAAAGTTTATACTTCTGATCCATGACCATAGAATGTCTTTCCATTTCTTTGTGTCATCTTTGATTTCTTTCATCAGTGTTTTATAGTTTTCAGGGTATAGGTCTTTCACCTCTTTGTTTAAGTTTATTCCTAGGTATTTTATTATTTTTTGGTGCAATTCTAAATGGGACTGTTTTCTTAATTTCTCTTTTTCTACTTCATTATTAGTGTATATAAACATAACAGGTTTCTATACATTGATTTAATATCCTGAAACTTTACTGAATTCATTTATCGGTTCTAGCAGTTTTTGGATAAAGTCTTTTGGGTTTTCTAGATATCATGTCATCTGCAAATAGTAAAAATTTTACATCTTCCTTACCAATTTGGATGCCTTTTATTTCTTTTTGTTTTCTCATTGCTGTCTAAGACTAACAGTACTATGTTGAATAGAAGTGGTGAGAGTGGACATCCTTATCTTGTTCCTGACCTTAGGGGAAAGGTTCTCAGTTTTTCCCCATTGGGGATGATGTTTGCTGTGGGATTTTGATATATAGCCTTTATTGTGTTGAGGTGTGTTCCCTATTTTGTTGAGTGTTTTATCATGAACAGATATCGTTCTTTGTCAAATGCTTTTTTCATCTATTGAAATGATCATATGGTTTTTATCCTTTCTCCTTTTGATGTCATGTAACACCTTATTTGATTTGCGAATATTGAACCATACTGGCATCCCAGGGATAAATCCTACTTAATCATGATGAATGATTTTTTAAAATGTATTTTTGGATTCAGTTTGTTAGTATTTTGTTGAGGATTTTATGCATGTATGCTCATTAGAGATATTGACCTGAAGTTTTCTGTTTTTTGTGGTGTCTTTATCTGGTTTTGGTGTCAGAGTAATACTGGCCTCATAAAATGGAAAAGAATGGAATGAAATAAAATTAGAAATGATTGTCAAAGGGGAATTTGGGAAATTCACATCCATGTGGTAGAATATTTTTTTAAATTCTTAAATAATTAATGAGTCAAAAAATTAATGAGAAGAAAATTAGAAAATGCTTCTAAGAAGAATGAAAACAAAAAACACAATATACCAAAATTTATGATATTCAACTAAAGCAGTGATTAGAGGGAACTTTTAGCCTTCAAATCAATAACCTAACGTTCATTTTATGAAATTAGAAAAAGAAGAGCAAATGAAACAAAGCAATCAGAAGGAATGAAATGATGAGGATTAGAATGAAAATAAGTGCAGTAGAGACTAGGAAAAGGAGACAAAATCAAGAACCAAAATTCAGTTCTTTGAAAAGATCAAGAAAATTGAAAAAATCTTTAGCTAGTCTAAGCAAACAAGAAAAAGACTCAAATTACTAAAATCAAGAATTAAATATGGGACATCACTAACAACCTTACAAAAATAAATAGGATTGTAAAGGGGGCGCCTGGGTGGCACAGTGGTTAAGTGTCTGCCTTCGGCTCAGGGCGTGGTCCCGGCTTTATGGGATCGAGCCCCACATCAGGCTCCTCCGCTATGAGCCTGCTTCTTCCTCTCCCACGCCCCCTGCTTGTGTTCCCTCTCTCGCTGGCTGTCTCTATCTCTGTCAAATAAATAAATAAAATCTTTAAAAAAAAGGATTATAAAGGAAAGAATAATTGTGTGCCAACATATTAGATAACCTAGATAAAATGGACATACTTTTAGAAAAACAGAACTTCCCAAACCAATGTAAGAAGAAGTAGAGAATCTGAACAGACATCTAACAAATAAAGAAATTGAATTACTAAAAAACAACCAAACAGAAACAAACAGGGATGCCTGGATGGCTCAGTCAATTAAGCAACGGATACTTGATTTCGGCTCAGGTCATGATCTCAGAGTCAGGAGATCAAACCCCATGTGGGGCTCCACACTAGGCGTGGAGTCTCCTTGAGATTCCTTCCCTCTCCCTTTCCCTCTCTCCGTTCCCTCCTCCCCACTCATGTGCACTCACACACACACACACACACACACACACACACACGCACACACTGTCTCTTAAATAAATAAATCTTTAAAACAAACAAACTTCCCACAAAGAAAATTCCAGGCCCAGGTGTTTTGACTGGAAAAATCTAACAAACACTTAAGGGCTTAACATCATCTTTCACAAACTCTTCCAAAAGAGAGAAGAGGGAAGACTTCCCAAGTCATTCTGTGAATCTGTTAACCCTATAAAAAAAATAATAATAAATAACTAAAGGCGTCGCAATTAAAGAAAATTGTAAACCAGTTTTCCTTATGAATATAGACACAAGAAATCTCAACAAATACTACAACATTTAAAATATACTGCATACCATTATGAAGGGAAATTTATCCCAAGAATTCAAGTTTGATTTAACCCAGAGAAATCAAGCAAAACAATGCAATGCTTTACATTAGTAAAGAACAAAAACAATAGATGCCACACTGCACAAAATCCAACACATTTTAATGTTTTAACACTGAGCAAACAAAGATAGAAGGGAACTTCTACTTTAAAAAGGTCACCTCTGAATAACTCACAGATAACATCACACTTACTGGTGAAAGATTATGATTTCCTCTTAAATTAAGAATAGGACAAGTTAATAAATAAATAAATAAATAAATAAATAAAAGAATAGGACAAGTATGTATGCTTGCACCATTTCTATTATGCATTGTACTGAGATTCTAGCCTGAAATTAGGCAAAAAAGAAATAAAAGGCATCTAGGTGGAAAAGAAGAAGTAAAGCTCCTTCTATTTGCAGATGACATGAACTGGTATATTGAAAATCCTAAGGAATCCACACACATTAAAAAACTATTAGAAGTAATAAATAAGTTCAGCAAGGTTGTTGGTATAAACCAATATACAAAAAATTTAATTTCTGTATACAAGCAATGAACAATCCCAAAATTAAGAAAACAATTCCACTTATAATAGCATCAAAAAGAATAAAATACTTAAGAATAAATTTAACCAAGGGGTACTTCAAGATTCATACAATGAAAAAAATAACACTGAAAAAAATTAAAGAAGACACAATAAATGCAAAAACATCCTATGCGCATGGATTAGAAGACTTAATATTGACAGGTAGGCAATACCCTCCTCAAATAATCTGCAGATTCAATACAATCCCTATCAGTATCTCAATAGTCTTTTATGCAGAAATGGAAAAGCTGATCCTAAAATGCATATGTAATCTCAAGGGACCCCTAATAACCTAAACAATCTTAGAACAAACTAGCAGAGCTCACACTTCCTGACCTCAAAACTTATGACAAAGGTATACTAATTAAAGTGGTATGCTGATGGCATATGGATGGACATAAAGACCAATAGAAAATAACTTGGAGTCCAGAAATGACCCATACATTTGTGGTCAGTTCATTTTTTACAAGGGTGCCAAGACAATTCAATAGGGGAAATAAACTTTTCAACAAATGGTGCTGGGACAAGTGCTTATCCAAATGCAAAAGAATGCAGTTGGATCCCTTTCTGAAGCCATTAAAGAACATTATCAAGAAAGTGAAAATAGGGGCGCCTGGGTGGCACAGCGGTTAAGCGTCTGCCTTCGGCTCAGGGCGTGATCCCGGCGTTATGGGATCGAGCCCCACATCAGGCTCCTCTGCTATGAGCCTGCTTCTTCCTCTCCCACTCCCCCGCTTGTGTTCCCTCTCTCCCTGGCTGTCTCTATCTCTGTAGAATAAATAAATAAAANCTTAAAAAAAAAAAAAAAAAAAAAGAAAGTGAAAATAGGGGTGCCTGGCTGGCTCAGTCAGAAAAGCATGTGACTCTTGATCTTGGGGTTGTGGTTTGAGACCCATGCTGGGTGTAGATATTACTAAAAAAAATAAATAATTTTTTTTAAAAAGAAAGTGAAAATATAATGCACACGATAAGAGAAAAATATTTTAAATCAAATATCTGATAAGGGACTTATATCTAGAATATTAAAGAACTCTTGAAATTCAACAATAAAAAAAATACAACCCAATTTACAAATGGGCAAAAATTGCTTAGACATTTCTCCTAAGATAAACTCATGACCAATAAGCACATGAAAAGTTGCTCAATATCATTAGTCATTAGGAAAATGCAAATCAAAACCACAGTGAGATAATACTTGATACTCGCTAAGATGATGACTTACCCAAAGATTTTATGTACTTATTTGAGAGAGAGCTCACACACAAGCAAGGGGAGGGGCAGAAGGCCAAGCAGATTCCCTGCTAGCAGGGATCCCCACATGGGGCTTAATCCCAGGACCCTGAGATCATGACCTGAGCTGAAGTCAGACACTAAACAGACTGAGCCACCCAGGCACCCCCCATAAGATGATGATTGTCAAAAAAGATGTACAATAACAAGTGTTGGCAACTTGTGGAAAAATTGAAACTCATACATTTTGGGTGGAATTGTAAGATGGTACAGCCACTTTGGAAGACATTTAGAAATTCTTTAAAAAGTTGGGGCGCCTGGGTGGCACAGCAGTTAAGTGTCTGCCTTCGGCTCAGGGTGTGATCCCGGCGTTATGGGATCGAGCCCCACATCAGGCTCTTCTGCAATGAGCCTGCTTCTTCCTCTCCCACTCCCCCTGCTTGTGTTCCCTCTCTCGCTGGGTCTCTATCTCTGTCGAATAAATAAATAAAATCTTTAAAAAAAAAAAAAAGAAATTCTTTAAAAAGTTAAACAGTATTACCCTATGACCTGTAATTCTACTCCTAAATATATACCCCCCCAAAATGAAAATTTATGTTCATATAAAAACTTGTATATGAATATTCATGGAAGCATTTTTTATAATAGCCAGAAATAGAAAGAATTCAACTGTCTATCAACTGATGAATGGATAAACAAAGCATGCTATATTTTATTCAGTCATGAATAAGAATAAAGTCCTGGTCCATGCTACAGTATGAATGAAGCCTGAAAACATTATGCTAAGTGAAAGTGACCAGATGCCAAAGGCCACATATTGTAAGATTCCATTTTTATTAAATGTCTAGAATGGGTGAATCCATAAAGACAGAAAGATTAATGGTTGCCAGTGGAGGAGAGGGGAATGGCTGAGGGCAGGGGGGTGAATGAGGATTGACTACTAATGAGGTTGAGGTTTCTTTTTGAAGTGATGAAAATATTCTGGGATTAGATAGTGGTGATGATTGCACAAATTTTTTAGCATCCTAAAATCCACTGAATTATACACTTTAAAAGAGTGGATTTTAGATATGTGAACTATGTCACAAGAAAGCTGTTACAAAAAAATAAATAAAATAAGAATTTCAGTGTTCTTAATCACCCAGAGGATGTGGATATAAATGAAGCCAATTCAGCTGAAAGGGCCTTTCACAGCTATGGTAAAGTCCTAATGAGCATTATGCTGTCATTATATCAAGTTGTTTTATAGTCTGAGGTTGGATACTCTCAATAATAATACTGGCTTTAAAAAAAAACCCTCAATACTGCCAGTAAAAATAATGTATACATTGAATTAAAACTAACAAGATGATTTTAAAAAGAAAAGCAACAGATCTGGAATACCATGCAATGTAGTAGCAGGGGCTGATGTTATTCATTGATTTGAAACCCTTAAAGAATTAGGACCAATTGCTAGGATATTATTACATTTGATGCATCAAATTTCATTTTGGTTTCAGTGTTTTGAAGTGGGTTTTATAAAATATCTGGAAACTTTTGTTTTTCCTTTCATAAACCAGTACAGCTCCATGTAGCAGAAAAGCTCTGATATGAGCTACGTCAGAATAATTTTCCCTTCTTGGCACTGGAGGCAAAAGTGTCCAGAAGGAAACAGCACCCTAAAAGACTTTATTTTGAACATACTTGTTTATTGCATTATGAGTGTGCTTATTTTTTAACAGTTTATATACAATATAACTTTTAATTAAAATAAGCTCTTGATAATTTTTCTTTTATAAATGACCACCATATTTACAACAGATATTTCCCTTCCTAAGCTTTTTTCCAATTATTCAACAAGTATTAACTAAGCAACTACTATGACAATGCATATGCTAATGATGATATAATGATAAGCAAAAACAGATATGGTTCTTACAGTTTGGTAGGAAAGACTGGTAATAATTGAGTAAGTATTTGAAAGTATAAATAAAAACTGCAAAGTGAGCAAATGAAATCACTTAGGAGAACTGATAACAAAAGAGCCTGATGGTCTTGCACGTCTTGGATTCTTCTTCTAGGAAATGCCCTTTGAGCTGAGATTAGCAAGATAAATAGAAATTAGTTAGATGTGATGGGGATAGAGTAGGGGTAAGAGTGGCCAGGGGTAGGGGCACCTAGGTGGCTTAGTCAGCTAAGCGGCCAACTCTTGATTTTGGCTCGGGTCATGATCACAAGGATCATGGCTCAACATTGAGTCTGCTTGGGATCTCCCTGGCCTTCTGCTCCTCCCCAACAAAATAAATAAATAAATCTTAAAAAAAAAAAAAAAGGAGTGTCCAGGAGTAAACAAACAAATAAAAAAAGAGTGTCCAGGGTTGTTAGCCCATCCTAAGACTAGAAGAAGATTGATAGTGAAAAGGCCCATGTGTACACTATTGAAAAGGAGCATGCAAGGCAAGTTTAGAGGGTAGGCAGGAGCCCCACTTGTGAGGCTGGGTTAAGGATTTAGCTTACTATCCTAAGAACAAAGGGAAGACATATAGAAGTTCCATGTCTTGGGAACAAGGGGAAGGCCAGGATCAGAAATGATTTTGAAAAATTTCTTTGGCTGCTATGGACAATGGATTGTGGTGGACAGTGAGGGAAGGTGGAAAAATTCACTGGGAGATTACTACAGAGACCAAATAGGAGATTACACACCTTGGACTGGGGTGGTAAGACAAAGAAGTCGACAGATTTGAGAGATACTTGGGGGAAAATCAAAAGGCCTATTGATGGGTTAGACACTGAGTGACTCAAGAGTAGTTGTAAGAGAAGACTCCATAGTGTTTTGTTCTTGTAATAGTTGTGTTTGCACTTTATTTGTCAATCCCTGACTCTCCTTGCCCATAGAATGTAAGTTCCTTAAAGGCTGGTCCAGTCTTATTTATCTTTTTTATGTGCTGAGGCATATTGCACATAGGAGACATTCTATTACATATTTGATCATATGCTGAATTGAGTTAGAAACAAAAAGAAAACCTTCAAAAAAACTTTGAAAACCATTATTCTGTATCACCAATAATTTAGTTGTTTCTAGTAGATATTATTACCGATCTGAGTAGGATTAAGCAATTATTTATTTTACCTGGTTGTTAGGCAGCTACCGAGGCCAGCAATTGGATGTGCAGAATATACATAATTTATTGACCCTTGTTCAAAGACACAGTGAACTGCCCCAAATACTTTAACTACGCTTAGCCTTATTGCTCCCTTGAGAAACGTTTTGTGATTGATTGTATATTTTGGATTGTTGAAAATAAATTTCATTAATACTGAACCTATTTTATGATATTAGTATAAATTTAGAATACATAAAACTATTAATTCGGCCTATGCATCTAAACAGATGTTTCATATAATAAAAATGAACATTAAGGACGAGTCACTGTGCCCGTTTGGAGTGGTCAAATAGGTTAAGTAATTATGAGAGAAATAAAAGCTCAATCTACCAGGAACATTAAATTGCAAAAAGAAGAACTCTGTTGAAAAATTATTAGTGCTGACAATCTCCTGCCCTCTTCTCCTTTCAACACTCAATTATACAAGTTCCTTACTATTTTTTAAAGGAGGAGTGAAAGTTTTAGGTGCCGAAATATATTGTGAATTTTTTTTTAACCTAGAGGATTGCCCATTGTTTTTCTCTTAGAAAATACCCATTTGTGCGTTCTTCTACAATACAGATCATGGCCTTAGATAGAAATAAAGCAAATTCATAATCAAGAAGCACTTCCATGTCTCATATTTTCACTGTGCCACTAGAATAAGTTTTAAATCTGTTTCAGATCATTTGCCTCTATGACAATTCTATGATAATCAGATTTTCTAGTTTCATGTCTAGATGTGTGAGTGCTTCAAATATTTGTTACTTTTCAGGATAAGTTTCCCTTTTAATTAAAAAAAAAAAACAGAAATGCCTATTGCCACTTAAGACACTACTACAGCCATCAGTAAAGCATTAAAGCACCATTTTCTTTTGTCTTCTTTGGAAAAGTAAACTAAAACATTTGCTGTTTTTTAAAGCCCTTGTTCATAAGTTCTTCTTCCCTTGGACAATATATGTATAGTAATTAGACCAGGAACCTTTAAAATTGACATAGAACATCTTATCTGTTACTTCATGAGGCCGTTTTGCCAAAAATTATATATGAATATGTCAGGGACAATATTATTAATATATATTTAGAATTAAACCAATTAATACTTTAATTATCACAGTATTCTACTACTTCCCCCAGCATCTAGCTGCTTACCATGTTGGCACTTCGATGTATCTTTGTTATATATGATCCGATAGTATTTCGGAAATAGGGAGGACTTAAGTTAGAGATGCCAAGTGATTGGGGGGCGCCTGGGTGGCACAGCGGTTAAGCGTCTGCCTTCGGCTCAGGACGTGGTCCCGGCGTTATGGGATCGAGCCCCACATCAGGCTTCTCCGCTATGAGCCTGCTTCTTCCTCTCCCACTCCTCCTGCTTGTGTTCCCTCTCTCGCTGACTGTTTCTATCTCTGTCGAATAAGTAAATATAATCTTTAAAAATAAAAATAAAAAAAATAGAGATGCCAAGTGATTGAAGCAGCTGAGAGATGAAGAAGGGGGAGAGAGGGGAAAAAGGGGGGCTGAATTTGGGACAAATGGGAATTGAGAGTGGGAGAAATGATTCAGGCTATAGCTGCAATGGTAAGAAAATCAAGGATAGGGAGAAAAGAATTCTCAAGATACTTGCTATGCATTAAAATGCATTTATCTGTGAGAAATTGAGTAAAGAATTGGAGTATTTTCATTACTTTTTCCTTGCATGAACTGTGATTCTTTGAATTTAACACCTCACTGAACTTGGGCCACTTGGGGCTCTTGGATTTATTCAGATCACACACATGCACACAATCACACACACAAACATTCACACTCATGTGCACACACTCACATACGCATGGGCTTATATACTTAGTTCTTGATAAATACCAAATAGCCTTCTTTTCTTGATAAATACCAAAATTCAAAATATTGTGGTTTTGGGTGTATTTCCTTAGCACACAGCAGCTAAATTATGAAAATGGATTCCATCAGCCTCTACTTTCCAAAATACACAAGTACAGATCAGATCTACTGAGATGGCCTCTTTTATTCTGTCAGTAGCATCCACCATTTCACGAGTTAAAATAAAGGCCAGTTGACTCAGGAAGATGCCATGTGATTTTTACAGAACAATGTAGAGAACACTTTGTGGGCCAAGACTAGACTTTGCGTTTCTCAGACTCTCCCTAGGCATGCCAACTTTATAATGGATTTTAGCGGTGTCTTTTGTGTAAATATACTTCTGGTAGATATGAAACCTTTCATTCCTTAGCTTTCAGAATATGAGTCAGTTAGCTGGGAGAAACAGCTATAGTGAAGGCTGGCTGGGTTTTCTTTGGTTCTCTCTTCCTTTTCCTTCCAGCCCACTATGAGACCTTTCACAACATCCATCCACAAGAAAACATATATGGAAATGGGTTGTATTCAGTTGTACTAAGAACTCCGTGGAGAACTCTTAAATAGTATGAGGTATGCATTGAGTTCTGTTGTAACTCTTCCCCTTTATTACATGGGGCTCCTCAAACCAAAGACTGATTCCTTTCTATATTGTGTATTTGGGCAAGTGAAGTTGAATGGCCTTATAGTCTCCTATCTTATGATAAAACTAATGGATAAGATCTTAGAATGGGCACCTCCCTACACTGCTAATAGAATGATAAATAGGTACAACCCTCCTTGCAGGGCATAATTCTAAGCTTTCAAAATTGTGTTTACCTTTTGTCCCAATAATTCCACTTTTAGACATTTGTTACAAGGTAAAAGTATCAAAACTGTATACAGTAATGTATAAATAAGATGCTAATCAGTAGCTTATTTATAACGGTAAAAAAGAAAAAAGAAACACCTAAATCTCCAGCACTGATTAAATAGATTCTAATAAACTATAGTATATCCATGCAGATAAGCCAGGTGACCATTAAAGTTGATGTTTGTAATATTTGTATTGATTATGAAAAATGTTCAAGATAAAGTAATGGAAAAGAAGGCTATAAAATAGTATGTTATAGATATTTCTATGATCTAATTTTGTCTGTATTTTTTAAATTTATTATTGCAGATATTAGAAGCCAACTCTAGTTAAGCAAAAGAGAATTTATTAGAATAATGAGAGCTGGTTTGGGATTGGTCTGAAACCAAGAATTAGAAGGGGCCTGGGAAATAGGAACCAGAGTAGCAGGAACAGTCTTAATTAGGGCAGCATCACCACTCCTGCCTTTGCTGCTGAAACAAATGAATTCTCTACTTCATTTCATTCTTGTATCACTCAAGATCCAAAGCCCCAGGATCAAGGATACTTTTAGCTTAATTGATGCCATTTCCAGGCCCTGCCAGTTTAAGAAAAGTAAGGAATCTGAGACTTTTCCACTTTCTGATTTGGGAGTGGGATAAAATAGCTGGGAATTACCTTCCCAATAAGATTCTAGGTGACGGAAATAATTTTCCAAGAAAAAAATCAGAGTGGAAGGAGTAGCTGTCTGACATTGCCCCAAATAGCATAATGCCCTTCACAATATTTTATCTTGAAAATAAAAATAGGGGCACCTGGGTGGCTCAGTTGGTTAAGCGACTGCCTTTGGCTCAAGTCATGATCCTGAAGTCCCAGGGTCAAGTCTTGCATCAGGCTCCCAGCTCAGCAGGGAGTCTGCTTCTCCCTCTGAACCTCTCCCCTCTCATAGTCTCTCTCTCTTACTCTCTCTCTCTCAAATAAATAAATAAATAAAATCAGAAAAAAATAAAACCCTTTAAAAAAAAGAAAATAAAAATAAAAGTTATATCCCCAATAAGAAAAAAAAAATTACAACTTATTGGACATCTATAGTGTGTCAAGTGTTGTTAGTTGCTCAAGAGGTCAAAAAGAAGAATTATATTGTGTTTATCTTCCAAAAAGAAACATCAGTTTAAAAATCTATCATAACAGAAGATAGAAATCGTTTCCTCTTATGTAGGAAAACAGGATATGCATTATAACATCATTTATCAGTATCTGTCTATTTATCTCAGGAGATCCACTGCTTCCTCTTCTGTAATTCATCTCTGAATTTGGAATATAAATTCTCAGTATGTCATTGTTGATAATGATATCTCAGAAGAGCCCTGCTATGCTCCATCAATTGTAACTCTTGATTTGAAAGGAAAATCATGTTTATGGAAGCCATATAAGACAATTGATAGAAATGTAGTTTCACTAACATTTCAAAATAGCCCTAAAATATTTTCACCATCTGCTATGATACAGAGACCATGAGGTATTCTCCAAGAAGATCCTGTAAATTTGACCTTGAGAACCTTAGTCCATCTGCTCTGAATTAAAACTAAACTAGTTAGTACCTGGGTACTTGGTTCAGAGCCATTATTTCTCTAAGATGCAACTGAAAGATTGATGTGATTTGAGGTGGCTTTTTCACTGGATTTGATGCAATATAAAATTAAGACTGTAATAGCCAGTGGATTGAAAGTGAGAGTTTGAGTATGAAATGAATCTCCACATTTTTGTTTGTCTTCTGTCCTCTTAACTGCGACATAATTATGAAATCCATGTGGCTAAATAAAACCTTTTACCAATTAGTATGTATTTGTTGTGAGCATTGATTGAAATGACTCTGAAAGAAGGTTTTCTTTTCCCTTTTTAAAAAAAAAATTATTGAGGTGTAATTGACATGTAACGTTACATTAGTTCCAGATGTATAACATAATGACTTGATATTTGTATATATTGAGAAACGATTACCAGAATAAGTGTAGTTAACATCTGTCACCATAGATAGTTACAAATTTTTTTTCTTGTGATGAGGACATTTAAGATCTATTCTATTACCAACTTTAAAATAGGCAATACAGTATTATTAATCGCGATCATCTTGTTGTACATTACATCCCCATGATTATTTTATAAATGAAAGTTTGTTCGTTTTACTCCCTTTACCCATTTCACTCACCCCCTACCTTTGGCAACTACCAATCTGTTCTGTGCCTATGAGTCTGTTTGTTTATTTTAGAGTCCATATATAAATGAGATCATATGATATTTGTCTTTGTCTGACTTATTTCACTTTGCATAATGCAGAGGGTTTATTATTAAGTGTCATATTATTTAAGTCTCTAAAACTGCCCTGATAGTTATATATTCAAAAATAGAAAGCTTCTAACAATTTATATGGCTTCATTTTTAATTTATCCCCTTCTGTTTTAGAAATAGTTGTTTTTCCCTGAAACTCTTTTATGTTAGAATGTATGGAAGCAAAATTTCAGTTGTACAATTATGTTCGCTGTTATCACTTTACTTTCCTAACTCCGAGGAATCTGATACAACTCTGACTCTAAGAGTTCTGTGAGAGACCCTGTTGACTACCCTTATTTGCTCATGTAATGGGCTGAGATCCTTTGTTCTCATGATTTCTTTAAGCCCTCGTGGTAATTCCATTCCTCTTTTTAAGTGATAAATCTTGTAATGCACATGTGATCCAGTTCTGGTCAATGATACACAATGGGAAGTCTTCTTGGCAACTTCTTAAAGAAACATCTTTATGGGATAAAAAGAGAGAGACCCCAGAATGGAAGGTTCTGTTTCTCCTGCCAGTTCATTCCTTCCGTGATCATGGTTGTGGGAAGACTTGATATCTGAAGCTGAATGAGCCATCTTATAACCATAAGGTAAAAACCTATAGAAAAAAAGTGAGAATAAGGAACATAAAGATAGAAAGAGCTTGAGTTCCTAATGATATACTTGAACCACTATTACAAACCCTGGAACTGCCAGCCTCCAAGATCTTGTTATATGAGATGATCAAATATCTCCATTGATCAAACATCAGTAAGTTGAGTTTTCTTTGTGTTGTAGCTGGGTTCATCCTAACAGCTATGGATCCTAAATATCAATTGGATCATAATACAAGTGGCTTTCAAATTTCGTGTTTTACTTTCCTATCTGCATGTTTGCTTTTCTGATAGTGCATTTCATAATACCCTTATATTGGTTTTCACATACTTAATTCAACTTTTCACACTTCAGTTGACAGATATTTCTAGTGACGATATCATGGTGTTTCCTTTAAGCTAACAATTTAAGCAGTATAAACATCTTTACACATCTATACTTATATAATTATTTGAATATTTTATTATGTTTTCCCTCATTTTATGAAAATGCATAGAAGGCTGAAAAATGAAAGCATGAGAAATAACTTGTGAATATAAATTTTTGATTGCATAAGCTTAATATAACTGAGGTAAACATGAAATAATTAGGTGTACCTTGATCTGATGTCTGTTGGACTAAATCTAGTTTACTGTATATTCAATTATGAGGTAGAATTAAACCGAAGATAATACATATTATGAGGCACTGGCTTGTTCAAAGGGAGTGTTTCAAGTTAAGGACTAGTTACTTCATATTTAGCTGCCTGAACTTGGAACTCTTCATGTGATCATTTCAACAAAAAGCTGTTGGACATTCATTATATGCTAAGGTGTTGGAGATCTAAGAACAAACAAGATAAAACATGATCTCTCTATTCCTGGAACTTGTAGCTTAATGGGGCATATAAACTGTATATGGAATAGTTTACATATATGGAATTCTCTGTCTGGATGTTATGAAGAATCGTGCATTACTGACATTGTTGTAGGAACAGCCCTTGCCTGGTTGTGGGAATGTGTGAAAGTGTTTCTGAAGAATAGGTATTTAAACTGAAATCAAAAAGATGAGTAAGAATAAGACTAGAAGAAGGGAGTTTAGAGAAGAAAGTCTATCCCAGAAATAAAGAACATAAAAGTGAAATCTTTAAGATAGCTAAGGGCCCTGGAGGAAATCTGATTTGGCTGAAGAATCAGAAAAGAAAGGAGAGAGTGGTGCCAGATGGAGTTGGAAGGGCAGGCAGAGTCAGGATCATGCCGGTCTTCATATGTCTAAACACAAACAGAAACTTGGAAGGGTTTAAGGAGAGCAGTGTCATAATTTTGTTTTTAAAAGACTCTGCAGTATTATGTAAAATCAGTTGGAAAATAACAAGAGTAGAAGTATACCAGACAAGGAGATTCCTGCAGTAGTCCTCATGAAAGATGAAGGTGTAAAGAGAATGGAGGCAAGGGAAACTGGACAGGTTCAAGAGGTATTTAGGAAATGGTGTTAAGAGACTTGATCTTTAAAGGCAAGAGCATATAATTTATCATCTGTAGCAATTTTAAGAATAAAATTAACAATCAATTTTCAGTTAAACATCATTAACAGAGACAATCCTGGGCTAAGTAGGATGTGTGGTACTTTAGGCATAAGAGTTAGTAGAGAACAAGGAAGGACCAAATGTGCCACTAAATCTCCTTGTAACATGCAGATTTCTGTCAATAATTACTTTTGGCCCTGGACAATTTTAGGAGCCACTTAAATCCTTGTGTTAACTATTAATTTATTGAATAGAAGACATTAAACTCCAGTAGCTTATTTTCCTGGTATTTTGCATCTCCTTCTTAGACTTGGCCCCAAGGGTTTAATTCTTCCAGACAAATGCATGTTGCTTATAATATTTTAGATGATGTAAGCAAGCCTCCCCCCCTTTTTTTGTACATCTTGTCTCTTAGCCCCTGTTTTGTGTGCCTCTTTGACTCTGCTACAGAGAAGGAGTCTGTGTCAAATACATTACTGATTCTTCTTCCTAGGTGTGACTGTCATTTAGAGGTCAAATTAAAGACCATTCAACTGAAGCAGTGAAACTTTAGAACCTAGCCTTTAGCCAATCTTCTCTCTAGAGGTTTACAGGGCAGCTGCTGAGAGTTTCACTTAATTACATAGTTTTACAAAGAATTCCTGCTTTTGCATGCTGTCAGAGATTAAATGTGGTTGGCCTGTCAAGCAAAAACTTCACTGCTATGCCAAAAAATTTTTTGGCTTGCCTCTGTCTGGTCTCTTATACATAATCACACACTGCTAATTGCATTCAAAAACACTTTTGTTCTTATTCTCTCTTCTGTTTTCAGGTAGCTAATTTACTTTTAGAACAAGTAGTTTTATTTTTATGTTTGGATTTATTTTCAATAAATAGTGTCTTCTAAGCAATATCCTCTGATTGTTTATTTCAGGTTTCTATGATTTAAATTTCTTATACCTTAACTGTGTAATAATCTCTACCAGCAGAAATTAGAAAGACAAACTCACTTAAAAAAACAAAACAATGAATATTGAAAAATATATATTGGAAACAATTAAAAATAATTTGAAGGGTAATTGTGCTTTGTGAAGACAGGGGGGATAGCAGTCTTTAATCTGCTGAGGAGGGTACTAAATCTGAAATGCTATAAAAAATCACCCACTAAATTTTAGGAGATGATTCAGTGCCTTGATTACTTTGGAAGAGTCATATTTTCCTAAGTCTGTATAGAAAAACTTGGCCTTTCTGTTATTATATATGGGGATACTTAAAATTAACTCCTGTTATAATAAAATTAATATTAAAGTTCATTAAACTGAAAGGTCTTGATATTTGTTTTAGATCAAGGAAAAAAATCAATCAATTAATTCAATATATATTGTTTGATTACCTTCCATGTGTCAGATACCATGTTAAGCATTAGAGAAACAAAGATGGGTAAGGTAGTTGTCCTGCCCCCTAGTACTTCCAGTCTAGTTTACTATAAACCAATAGGAACAATTAAATGTTGTATATGTTCTAGTAAAATCTATAAAAGGTATAAAGGAGAGGCTGCTTTAACAACTGCATTGGTCAGAAAACAGCTGTATAAGGAAGTGATTCCTGGTAAGCTTTATGATAAATAGTTGTTTCCACAAAAAGAAGGGGCCAGAGTTAGTATATTTCTATTGGGTATTGGTTGAGTGATATAACAGAAATACCCGCAAATACAGTGGCCTCCAAAACATGGCTTATTTCTCTCCCACAACATAATACAGAAATAGGAAGACAGTCTAGTGTGTTAACAGCTCTGTTGCATAATCTCTTTGGGACCAGATTCCATCTGTTTCTGGTTGTACCAATAGTTAGTACTTTGTGGACCACATGTGCTGCAGACTCATATTCCTATCCAATGGAAGTGGGGCAAAGAGAAAGTAGAGAACAAGCACATTTTTCAAAAATATGATGTACAAGTTGAACACATCACTTCTGTCATATCCATTTGTCTTGAACTTAGTAAAGTAGCCATGTCTAGCTGCCAGCAAAGTCTTGGAGATATCATCCCTAGCTGGGCGAGCACGTACCCTGCTGAAATTCAAGTGCAGGAAGAGAGATTCTATTACTAATAGGGAGAATGACAGCATGGATTGTGGGAAAAATTAGTTTCTGACACAACTAGGAAGAATGTCTAAGTGGAGCAAAAATCAAGAGTATACACTTACAAGTTAGTGGTTACAGTTATCCCCTTATAATATATGGAAGCTTTTAAAACATTGAATATCTATAAAGTAATTCTTAATGGTTTGGACTTAAAATTAGTATATGGGTATTTAAAGAAAACACTTCATCTCTTTCCTCTGCTGGAAAGATAAGTGTGTTCAGCATTCTGGGATCTGGTTCAGGCCCTTAGCTAAAACCAGCTCTCTGGGCTCATGCAAGTCATTGGACTTTGAGCCTTAGATTTACCCTCCCCAAACCGAGAGGTGTGATAACCACATGATCTCTTTGATTTTTTTTTTCCTGTACTAAAAGTCTGAGGACCCAATATTTAATACCATGTTCTACATTGTCGTATTAAAGCGAGAAATCTATGAACAGCGAATTTACCACTAGGCTGTCCCTATAGTGACATGGGATTGCTAGAAGAATTCCTTGCTGTACAAAAAGACCATTCCATATGAATACATTCCTGTGCTGTATCACCTATGACACTCAGACTTTTGCAGCTGGGGCTTAAAACAGCTAATTTCTCATCAGAAGTGTTAAGACCGGCCTTGAGCTTACATACAAAAGATGTTTTCAATACCTTTGCTTGAACACATATTTAGAAGGCTTGATGTAATCTTTTGGCCAGAATGTCATCCAAAAATTAATTTTAAAATGAAGAGAATTTTCTCAGCCAAGGACTATGTTACAAGTAACTAGTGCCTCAATAATAATTTTAGTGCTTCCTCTTTATTAGTTTGACTTCATTTTAAAAACAGATCTAGATAGTTTACAGACATGGCTTCATTTGTGTTGGCATTTTTTATTTATTTATTTATTTTTATTTATTTATTTATTNATTTTATTTTATTTTATTTTATTTTATTTTGAGAAGCAGAAGGAAATGAAACTAGATTACTGTGGAGAGGTATCTAACACAGATAAATAGGTATGGTGATATTCTAAAGGAATTTCAGCTGTTTGATTTCAGCGACGAATGATAGAAAAGACACTTCAGCTTTTTTTGGCTCATTTATCTATTAAAAGTAAATACGTAAATAAAACCATGCCTTCTCCTCCTCCCTAGTTGCCTCTTCAAGCTTTCTGATACTATCATCTCCTAATGAAGGGACTTAACTGGCTGACTTAGTGGTGGGAAATTTTTGCACAGAGGGGAAGAATCCTGGGGTCAGTGTGAAGGTTCATAATGAATACCAGAGTGATTTACACTTTGTAAAGCAATCCTTATTATAGCATTAAAAAAAATCACATTTTTTGCTAAACTAACTGGAAAAAGATATGCAGGTTTGATAAGACAATATATGTTCAAAAAGAAGTTATACTGTAGCTGCAGTACGGTTTTGATTTACGTGGCAATAATATGGGGTAACTGCAATCCAAAGGAATCATAANATCACATTTTTTGCTAAAGTAACTGGAAAAATATATGCAGGTTTGATAAGACAATATATGTTCAAAAAGAAGTTATACTGTAGCTGCAGTACGGTTTTGATTTACGTGGCAATAATATGGGGTAACTGCAATCCAAAGGAATCATAAACCCAGTCATGCATTTGTTGAAAACACAATTTATGGGAGAGAAGGCTATAATAACTAAGTAGGTACACCATACTGTTTTTTGGGCCAATCCTAAATAAAAATGGGTAAAATGAAGCCAGGTCAAAATGAGCCTTCTCAATACACTCTATTGCTGTTTTTACAAATTACTTTTGAATTTTAGGTCCAGGATTTGTAGAAAGATCCAGCTTAAGCCTTTTGCTCGGAATGTATCAGGAGCATAAGAAAAGCATACTTAAGCATTAGGTCTTACAAAACAAGCCAAGAAAATAGTTGAATCCTCACTGACCTTCACCAGGTTCTTTCTTCCTGTTAGGAGTTGGGGATAGAGTTGAACTATATACTCTTTTTTATTAAGTTAAGTATTAGCCTCACCAAAAAGTCAGCATAGCTGTCTTTTTACTGCACTCATCATTCATCCAAACCTTGTCAGAAAGTAGATGAGGAAAAATAAGAAAAACAGGGAAGAAAGGATTATAGAGAGAAACTGGAATTTCCTGGCTAGAATAAGGGTGCGCAGGTACAGCTGGATTTTTTTTTAATTTTTATCATAGTCTTATGAACGGATTACTTTTTATTTAATAGAAGATTTTTAGAGCAATTCTAGGTTTCAGAAAAACTGAACAGAAAGAACAGAGTTTTCATCTTCTGCATTTTCCGAAAGAAGACTTAACGTCAGCATTTCTATTCAATGAAAACAAAGGACCTGAGGCAGTTTTTTAGGCACTCACTGCAAGAACTGCATTTTTTTCTAAGTCAGCTATAAACAGTCTGTGATGTGTCTATTTCTTCTCATGTTCCAATGGCAAAAATGCCAATGTGTGAACCTAGAGTGTAGAGTGATACAGTTGTGATCAGCTGTGAACTTGTCGTGTGGGCTGTGCAGTTGTAACTGATCCTGTGGGCCAAAGATATGGACTGATGGAGTAATAATCCATCATGGACCGATAGTGTGTGTTGTGCATTTGTAATTAACTGTGGACCTATAGTATTGCAGCGGTAATCAAAGGTTTTGAAAGAAAAGAAGAAGCCAGGAAGAATGGCCTAATCTTTTATTGACACCTGGTGTGTGCCTGGAAATACCTTGTGGACTTAGCCTGTTACATTACTTAATTCTCACTGAAATACTGTGAAGTGGGTGTTTTGATTCCTATGATGAGAACATGGAGGCTAAGGGNCATGTGGACTTAGCCTGTTACATTACTTAATTCTCACTGAAATACTGTGAAGTGGGTGTTTTGATTCCTATGATGAGAACATGGAGGCTAAGGGAGGTTAGATAATGTCTCTGGAAACCCTACGTGTATTAAGGTGTGGGACAGGTATTTGAACTGCAAAGCCTCTACATGCCTTCTACCTGTGACATCGTGGTGGAATAGCAGACCATACCAGCCTGTCCTAATTGATCCTAGGACATTTTTCTGTCCCCAGCTTGGCTCTGCAGATCTTCACTGCACGCTAGATAACCATTATCAATCAACTATGATTGACATATAAGGTAGGACTTATTTGTCATCCCTAACCTTAGCCCCAGTGCATAAAATTCCACTTCTTTAAATAATCCCTTGCCTTCATCATACCTTTCTTTTTCCCTTTCTTCCATGTTACCTCCAACAAACATCAGTGCTAGTTTGAACAGGTCCTTATCTGGGTCCGGGAACCTTTGATACTTGGTCTATGCTATCCTAAGCACTAAAAGACTTGTAACTGCAGTGTCCTTCCAATACCACCACTAACATTTCTTCTTAACTTGGGTGACAATTCCTCTGCTCAGTCTCTTTGAGATTGAGTATAAAAGAGGAGTATCGTAAATGAAGGCCTCTTTTAACTGCAGTTGTTATTTTATTTAAGCTCCTGTTGTAAGGAAGAGACTTTCAACTTATTTCGTGTAAGGAGGTGTATTGTACTCATATAGAAACCTGAAAATAGCTAAATCATCCAGCTTCAATCAAGCAGGAAACAGCAAATTCACGCCCAAGAAAGGACAGGAGCTGGGGGCTAAGTCAGGTGACAGGATGTTCATTCTTGTGCTTCACCATTACCTGGAGTCAGTAACTTTCTTGACCTTTTCTATGTAAAGTGGCGCCATCACCTTCTACTCTATTTTTAACTGGTCCTGACTTCTACTTTCCTTTAATTTCTGCTTTCTCATGACTTGAGCTTAGATGTGGCCTATTGCAGTCTCCAGAATTTTCTGTGCAATTTTTTTCTTTCAGTATCTGTGGAGAGTAGGAATCTAATTGACCTAACAGGCAAGTATTAAAAAGAAAATGGGACACCTGGGTAGCTTAGTCGGTTAAGCGTCCTGCTCTTGGTTTCAGTTCAGGTCTTGATCTCCGGGTTGTGAGATCGAGCTCCACGTTGGAGAGTCTGCTTGAGATACTTTCTGTCTCTCTCTCTCCCTCTGTGCCTCTCCCCACTAGCTCACACACACACACACACACACACACACACACACACACACTCTCTCTCTCTCTCTCTCCAAAATAAATAAAGAAATAAAATCTTCAAAAAGAAAATAAAAAGCATCCATAGTCCACATATTTAAAGACAACTGCCATTACCATGTTTACACAATTCCCTTCAGTCTGTTTAAAAACAAATGTGCATACAAAAGGTAGCTATATGTAATCGAGCCCTTATTGTATATGGTTTTCCATTCTCATTTCACATTTAACCTTATATCATTGGCACATTCCAATGACATTAAATATTACTTAAAAATGTCTTTTAATGACTGTACCTTGAAAACCTTAACTTCAACCTTCTTAAGAAGATTTTCTGTGCTCTCTTACGCTTAGCAAGAGATATTTTGGCTCCATAGGGTACCATCATTAATTTTACAGCAGGATAGAGAAAGGCCATTGATTTCTTCTCCTTGGTTCATCAGGTTTCCTCTTAATGTCATCTTCTGCCAATGATGAAGTTTCTCCAGCCACAGGTTGGGTCCTAGCAACACCTCATACATTTCTGCATTAGATGTACAACATAGGATTGGCCTGTGCCATATATGAAATATTGATGATTCCCAATAAATTCACCAGTGAGCACAGGTAGGCATATTAATTTTTAATTTAAAATCAGAGAGTGCAGAGTGAACAACATGCTGCTTTGGCAGAATGGATCAATTAGATTCTTTATACTAAGACCAGTGGCTTTTCTTTCAACAGCATAAAGTCATGAAAACAATATCTCCTTTTACATTTTATTTATGGAATTTTGTTGAAAGGTAAAAGCATATCACAAATTTAAATACAAGCCATTTTGATTGTTATACATCACAGTTATGGCATAAATAGTCTAATAACTAAAGCACTTGAAGAACACAGAAATTTGATTAACTTAATCTTATGGAGAGCTTGAGTTTGAACAAAAATCACTAAACTTAATTCAGGTAGCATTTATTAGGCACTAGCTCCCAGACACTGTTGGATGCTGTTGTATTTATTAGAATATCTTTCTCCCTGACCCCTCACAGTAACTGAATTGGGTGTTAGTATTGCCTCCACTTTTTAAGTAAAGATGTGACAACTGAGAAGGTGTTTGCACGCAAAACTGTAAATGGTAGAATTTAAATTTTATCCTATGCTTTCTCATTCTGGGTCCCTTCATTCACTCAAGCATGTTTTCTGAGAACCTACGTTATCCCAGAGATGATGCCAGACTCTGGGAATATAATTATGGATAAAGTCTGTTCCTCCAGGAGTGATAGCCCATGAGGAAAACATATAAAAAATCATTAAAAATATATTGTGAAGAAAGACAAATACTCTATGATATCACTTACTTGTAGAATCTTAAAAAGCCAAATTTGTAGAGACAGGGTAGAATGGCAACTACCAGACACTGGGGTGTGAGAGAATTGGGGAGATGCCATTTAAAGGGTTCAAACTTGCAGTTAGAAGGTGAATATGTTCTGGGGATCTCATGCACAGCATTGTGATTATAATTAAGAATATTATATACTTGAATGTGGCCAAGAGACTAGATCTTAAATGTTCTCACCACAAAAAAGAAGTGATCATTATATGCTGTGATGCAGATGTTAGCTGTTGTTATGGTGGTATTCACATTGTAGCCTAAAAGTGCACCAAATCAACAGTTTGTATGCCTTAAATGTGTACAATATTACATGTTCATTATATCTCAATAAAAAATTGTGCATGGGGATGTAATGTAGAGCGTAGGGAATATAGTCAATAACATTTTAGTAGCTTCGTAAGGTGACAGATGGTAACTAGATTTATCATGGTGATCATTTCACAGTGTATAAAAATGTTAAATTACTATGTTGTATACCTAAAACTAATATAATATGGTATGCCAATTATGCATCAATAATTTTTTTAAATTGTGCTACAAAAGAGAACTATAAGATTCCATGTGATTATTAACTGTGAGAACTGAGCAGATGTTTTGTTTATTTTTGTTTTTTGTTATCTTATAGCTACCACCCATTCTTTTATTCTTTATTGTTCCTATTTATTGGGTACTTACTCTCTTGCAGGCACCATGTTAAGTTTTATGTGATTGAATTACTTCAGTCCTCTGAACCCTAAGAACTAAATGCTATGATTATTCCTTATCTGTTCAGAAGGGCACTGATGATTAGAGAGGTAATTTACCCAGGAGTACAATGTGGGAGCTGAGATTTGAGCTCATCAGATCTGCCTGATTTCAAGACCCTTGTGGTCCACCACAATGCTACTCGATCATTAGTGTTTCGTGTTTATTTTCCTAAGATTATACATTCATGACTTTTGTATTTTTTCCTTTTCTCCCCTTCCATTATTCATCTTATGCACTCCCCATTTATTTACTATCTGTTCCTTTCAGAAAAATGTTGCCGACCTTTGCTTTAGAGCTATCTCTCGTAATCACTAAATTATAATGCATTTTATTTGATATAATGTGTAATATGGGGAAAATCAGAAATGATAACATATATGTAGGTTAGAGGGTGAAAGAGTTACCCAGTGATCTGTCTGTGTTGATCCACCTTTGATGCTTTCTTAAATATTAGGTTGGTACCTAAACTTCTCTACATCTATTTTCTAAAATTATTACCTTCTCCATATCTTTAATGTTTTCCATTAAGTGTATTTGTTATCCTGGGATAAGTGATGCATGTTTAAAGTAACTCTACTGCATGCATCATTAATAAGATAGTCAATTTTTTCCCATAAAGCATACGAAAACTTGAAATAATGGCTGTGTCTATATAATCTGTAACATAAATCTCTGAGTTTAAATTGTATCCCATTCCGTTTTTCCCGGTCCTCTACCCTGTTATTCTCTTAGTTTCTTCCTCAATCTTTTCCCCTCTCCTCCTACTTCCTCTGCTTTTATCATTTCTGTTTTTCTCAAAAGGATGCATTATATGCAAGATAAGCTAACATTTTGAAAAATAGGTTTTCACTCTTGTTTATATTTGATTCAAGTCTATGTGATTTAAAAAAGAGAAAGCCCTTCTATAAGCAGGGACAATTTGTATAGTTACAGTCACCTGCCCACTTTTGGATTAGCAAATATATTACACAGGGTAAGTGGAGATCCTATCTCCCATCCCCCTACCATCCCTTTGGCAGCGTGTCTCTATCATACTTTAACATGCTCTTCAGGTTTCAGTGCATTATAATTGAAGATTTTCCCCAAACTTACACCGTAAATACACGTGAGACCAGGTAAAAGAAGTGCATGAGTTCTCAGGTGTACAAGGAGTTGAGAATGCGCTAAGCATCAGTGCAAAGTTAAGCTACCCCTGCATATTCACTGAAATACACTAAAACTGAGAAGATATTAAGTTAAAGTTAGAAGAGGTAATATTCAAAAGGAGGCATGAGAGAAATTAATAAGACACATATGTAGGTTCACTTCTAGACTGAGACAGCCCAAGGGATAACTTTAGGTTGCTAAATATTTAAAAATATTCTTCTCTCTTGAGACTATTATAGGTTTTCGTAACTGAAAAAAAAAATAGACACACCAACATGGCAGTTTCTTAAACTTCCTGTTGACATTTGATCTGTGTATTATTCTACCATTTTTATTTTTAAAACAGCAGAAGAAGTATGCTAAACTTAGGTATCCACGGTACAGATTACAAAGCATTTTTGGATATATTTCAGGGTATTTTGGAGTCCGTGGTCAGTATTTTAAAACCACTAAGACTCCTGTTAAATATCGAACTCATGTAACATTTCCAAATCTGTTTCCTCATCTATAAAAAGTAAAAGTTGGACCATATCATTGCTAAGGGCCTTTAAGCTTTAAAATTACATGACTCTGTCTATAAAAAAATCCAGATAATCTTCTTTCCTTATACTGAGCACAGTATCAAGCAGCAAAAATTTAAAATATGTTCTGTGAATCTGAAAAAAAAATAGTGTTTTAAGGACAGCACCCACATAAGATTTTTAAACAACAACATACAAAAACAAAACAGCACTTGCACTAACTACCCCAAGAAAACCTCTTCAGATTTCTGAAGTGGTATTATCTCTTTTATGTATTATCTATAGTTATACTTCTTAAAAAAGAAAACATATATTTAAAAAAAAATGTTCAGGAATATAAGCAGAAGGGAAACAATTTGTCCATGAAATTTAGTCCTGGGGGGAAACATGGATTTGAAAGGAGTTGCATATCATACTTTTTGTGTATGCATACTTTTGTCTGTGAAGTATTTTAATAAACACTCATAAATAGGGTGACATGTTATTCTTCCTAATAATTACATATAGTATGACTCCTTGATAATATCTAGTTTTTAACTTAGCTGCCATTGCCAAGGTCATATATAATTAAGCTGAGATTGTTAAACAATGGCCTTCACTTTTCTCATCTACCCAATTAAAAGAAGGCAATTGTTAAACACTGGAAGCAGTGCCTCTAAGGAACTTTTTATCTCTCTCATGCTCTGTGCAAGTATTGAACTGAATATCTGAATGGATTCTAACAGGCAGGAAGGATTGTAATACAGGAGAGTCAAAGATTATTTTGACCTTGAAGGGACACTTTTTAAGAAATGCTTTTTCAATTATGACCATCTTGAATTTCCTAAATTAAGGTTGAGTTCCTGTCAGAGATTTAAAGGTAATAGTGGCCTGTAAACTAATTTCTTACAATGCATCTGTACATAAAATTCTTAAGAAATCAGTGTGCAAGGATTCTGTCATTCAATCAAAAGATTTTGGACATGTATTCTTTAAGATTTATTGTATGAGGTTAACATACTGGGGCTCCTTTTTCTGTCCCACATTTTACCTCTTTTTCTTGGCTATGCATCAGCCTCAGGTATCATGCCTCTCACTTGTAAGACTTTCTAGCACTGATTCAGTGTAGCTGGTTAGCTAGAAGGATCGTTATCATGTCACTTTCATTAAGTGGCAGCCACCCCAGAACATCAGGACCAAGGAGGTGCACAGAGAAAAATCATTTTATAACCATAAGGAAACATAGTATACAGTTGACATGGAATACTAGGAAAACAAAAACTCACGAAAATTAAAAAAAAAAAAACAAGCTCTAAGTCCATAGGTGCATTGAATGTTCTAGAAAATTTCCTGAATTTTTTTTTAATTTGGGCATACATGTTTGTACATAACCATTTGATATCTGATTGTATTATTATGTATGTAATCAATCTGGTGGGAATATTGCATATAATAAATAAGTAAGTACTCTGGAGTTATTCACAAGAAGAGCATGCTCTAGAGACAAGTTTGCCGCTCTTGTCACATTCCTGCATTTTTGTTAATATCTGTTATCCGACAGGCATAATACAGTGCCTTGCATGAGCAAGTACTTAATATAAAATGTCTGTCGAGGGGCGCCTGGGTGGCTCAGTCGTTAAGCGTCTGCCTTCGGCTCAGGGCGTGATCCCGGCATTCTGGGATCGAGCCCCACATCAGGCTCCTCCGCTGGGAGCCTGCTTCTTCCTCTCCCACTCCCCCTGCTTGTGTTCCCTCTCTCGCTGGCTGTCTCTCTCTGTGTCAAATAAATAAATAAAATCTTTAAAAATAAAATAAAATGTCTGTTGAGGGTATTCACAAATGCTTGGGCAAAAATTGTTGGATACAGAATATTAAACTCTTAAGGAATCATATTCATTCATTCAACAAATATTTATTGTATGTACAGGCATAGTTCTTGGCACCTGTGCCACATAGTAAGTAGTAAAAAAGCAAAACCAAACCAAACTATGCTATTGCAAAGTTTATGTTTCAGCGAACTTAAAGTAACCCCATTCCCCATCTTATGACTCTGAATTAGCCCAGATAAATAGTATTCTAGGACTACAGAACAGCAGAAACAATTAGTTGGAGGTAGGAAAATCCAGCAGAACATTATGTAGTTCAGTTTAGTTAGAGCTTAAAGATAGGACAGGGGAGCAATGTACATGAAGCACTGAAAATGCATATTGAGACCAAAACACGAAGGATCTGAAGGAAGGATGCCAGGCAGAGTCAGAACTAACTCTAACCAAAATATGGGGAGCTAATTTTGGCTTTTGAGACATCAAAGACGCAATCTTTTTGAAGAAGGTGAACGTAAATAGAGGTATAAAGAAACATGGAGGGAATAGAGCCTCTGACATTGGAAGTAAATGTGCCTACTTAGGACAGTATTGAAGTGGCCCAAGTGAGAGGTATCAAGGCCTCGAGGAGGTGACGGGATATATATCGATATATAAAATATTGACCCTTGAATAAAGTGGGGGTTAGCAGTGCTGATCCCCCATAGTTAAAAACCCATGTATAATTTTTGACTCTTCAAAATCTTAACTATTTTATAGCCTACTATTGACTAGAAGCCTTACTGATAACATAAATGATTGATTAACAGGGGTGCCAGGGTGGTGTAGCCGATTAAGCGCCTGACTCTTGTTTTTGGCTCAGATCATAATCTCAGGGTCATGGGATGGAGCCCTGTGTCAGGCTCCCTGCTCAGCACTCAGTCTGCTTAAGACTTTCTCCCTCCCCCTCACCCCTCCCCCTCTTTCTCTCTCTCTCTCTCCCTCTAAAATAAATAAAATCTTTTTTTTAAAAAGCAGTTAACATATATGTTGTATGTTATAAGTATTACATACTGTGTTTTTAGGAAAATACCTAACTTTTTCTTAATTTTTTGGTATTTCTGGGCTACATGATTTATCTGCAGGTTTTTTCATATTGCCACAAATCTCCAAAAATTTTTCTGATACATTTATTGAAAGAAAACGACATATAAGTGTACCTGGACAGTTCTACCCATGTTGTTCAAAGGTCTAATGTGTGTACATTGTTGTTTGTGTGTATCCTTTTTTCACTTCAGACATGTTGGGTTGGGCTACCAGAGTTACTACCAGGGAAGATGGACATGTAGGATTAGAGCTCAAAGGTTTATGGATGGAACTTTGTGACTAATTTTTCAGGGGAATATAAAATCCAAGTGCCTGACCCCTCTATATATTTGTTCCTGGAAATCTTAGTTACATATATATAGAGATAGATAGATAGATAGATGATAGATAGATAGATACATATAGATATAGATATATGGTATATTATTATTATTATTATTATTATGTTCAATTAGCCAATGTATATTTTATATGATATGGGGTACCCAGATGAGTAGTGCATAGAGCTTAAGTAGGTATTAAAATGGTCTGGTATTCCATACAGCAAGCTATTCTTAGACAGTATTCTTATGATAAGCCACATGATAGAGTTTCAACTTCCCTTGGATCCAAGTTATAGATGACTATATTTCAGTTAGGTTCTCATCTCTGGTATAGTCAGCTGTGGTTAAGGTTTCTGTATGATAAAAACATGGTATGATCATAAAATTGAAAGCTCCACAAATTGACCAGTATATATTTCCCATTTACAAATTAATTATATACTTTTATTTAAGTTGTTTCAAAGTAACAAAGTAAGTGTACTATTAAATATTGAATGCTAACTGCTTTTTAGATTGTTAGGGGAGGAGGATTTTGCCAGGTTTTTCTGGATTATTTTAAGTGTACTTTATAGAAGATGTTTGCAAGAAGTCATTTTAGGTATTCTGAACTATGTTCCTGCTGAAAAACAGTTAAAACTGATGGATAAATTATCTTTAAAATATTTTCACATTCTGTACTGGGCTGTGAGCTGGCAAAATAACAATAATGATCAGAAATAAAATCTTTGGCGGTTGTAAGTGCCCTTCAGCTAAAGGCCACCAGAACACATCTAGAGTTAAATTGGTTGGGATTTATTACCCATTGCATTGAGGTAGAACACTTGCCATGAGGAACCATGGCTGTCTCAGTAGATGCTAGAAATAAACTGTTATCTGGACTTTGGTGAGGTGATTTGGGGAAGGGTCTAATGAAATACAGTTTTCCTCTAGATTGAATGCAGTCCTATGGTTGGGTATCTCCATAAATCTTAGCTAGAGGGAATAGACTAGAAAGAGGATAAAGTAATAAGTCATTTACACATTTTAACTACAAGAAGTTGATGTTTGCTATTTTGTGGCTGGCATAGTGAACTTGTTTTTTTCAATGTTTAGAAAAAATGATGAGGTAACTTTGTTTTGTCTCCCTTTACATGGTTTCAGAGTAACAGTGTCTGAGGTGGATATTCAATGAGATTCTTTTCAATAGGAGAATAGCAGGGTTTAGCTATGAGTGCCACCCCAGATAACAGGGGCTGCCTTTGCATTCCTTTCTCAAAACTAAAAGTGAAATGAAAACAAGAATTCAGAGTTAAGCAAACATGGGAATTGGCTTTCATCCAGAAGATTTCCACCAATATTTCACCAACTGGTAGCTGCGCTTCCATTTTGATCATCAGGTAGAGTGAAAAATGATTACAGAAAAAAAGATTCGGGCCTTCTCAAGAATTTCTATCTGATCTGCGACATATAATGTGACATCAAAGAGGCAATGTGCTTCATGATTCTCTCCTACAGCACTTTACAGAAGGAGATGACCAAGAAACTGATTTGTCTCCATGCTGACATTGGGTGGAGGGGAGACTCACTGAGAATTTGTGCACCCAACCCAGTACTCACACTTGCTTGCAGCCCCAGTTCCCGTTGCACATGTCATTGCAAAAACAACAGTAACAACACACCTCAAGCTACAGCTTTAGTTTGAAGTGAAGTGGTTCTAGGTTGGCAGTGCTTCCAAGGCTCCCAGCAAAAGCAAATGTAAGTCACTCTTGAGGTAATTTAACTGCACCTAAAAGTTCCAGAGTTCATGTCAAAAATAAAATGCACAAGGAAATAAGGATCTGTGGGTGAGAGCCAGCACCAACCAGTGTAAATGAGTTATTAAATATTTACAGATCTATGTTACTGAAACTTAAAGTTAGATCAATCAAGGAACTTAGGACTCATGTCACAATACCATCAGGGTATAGCACAGGGTCTCCTTCATGTTCTAACCTCTGCCTCACTTCAGCCTCATTTCTTTTCTGTAGATCTAACAGTAGATAAAGTTCACGGAGTTCCCCGAATATTTTCTCATTGGTTTTCCGCCACAGACTTACAGATCACATTTGTTATATTATTTTGTAAATCTGATTACACGTCTTTTTTCCTTGTTGAACTGTGAGCTCTGATGGCAAGTAAAGAAAGGGTCTTATTAATTATTCTTTATTTCCCATCATTTTCAATTAGTACTTAATATATAATTTGAATTAAAACTGTTAGGTTTGTCAAAATAAATTGAATTCTCCAACTGTCATTTTATTCACATTTTTAATCATGCCATCAGTTTTCTCTGTCCTTCAACGTATTTTTCTCTTTGGATGAGTAATACGAAAAATTAAGGAAGGAGTAACTTCCCTACGGGTTGAACATCTTGTTTCTATGGACTTTAAAAGCATAGCCTCCCAAAGTTAGTAACATTTGCCTGCCCAGAAATCATAGGAACGGAACGTATTATTCCTGTTTTATGTAACTGTTTGTATTTTGCAAAATGTTTATTTTGTTTTGGTAATTTACATTTCCTGACAATACTAATTAGAAAAGCATAAAAATACAAGAAAATTCCAAGACAGTTCCTAAGCTTAAATGAATTCTGTTAGCGTAAAAGTACCAAAGCCTGTACTAATATTATAGTTTGAAGTTAAAACTTAAGACTTCTATCTAGTACCAATTTATCTGAAATAATCATACATTTACTTAGTATTTATGTCTAGATACTTAGTGTGGCAAGTTCAAAGCTAAGGCACACTAAAAAACACCTCTAAACCTACAGTGAGATTTTCAGTAAGAAGGAAAAGTCACTTATTTTTCTGACTTAAAACATGCAGAAATTAAGAGTCAAAAGCTATGTGGAAGGATGGGGTAATTGGGTGATGGGCGTGAAGGAGGGTACTTGATGTAATGAGCACTGGGTGTTATATGCAAACGATGAACCACTAAACTCTACCTCTGAAACTAATAACACACTATGTTAATTAAGTTTAAATTTTAAAAAGAGTCAAATGCTATGGACACAACAATATTCAATGTCAGGATATTTTAGCATTTTTTTCTAAAGGTGTGTGTGTGTAATATTGTTTTAGTGTCTTTCTTGTATCAATTGTTTCAGTGCCTAGTTCGTAAAAAATAATTTTAAGGTGTTTTCTGAGACTGTACCTATTTTGTGTATCTTTTGTTCTGCTCTCTTACCATTCTGATCGGTGTTACTAGTAGAATTATTAGAGTAAGCTCTGGATAGTTGGTTGGTATAGGTTAACCCACAAGCAATTTATGAAATCACAAAGAGAGGGATAAGGATGCAGCCTAGTAAGATGCATTACAGTGACACACATATTCTACAATTTAAAGTAAAGGACATACCACGCAAAGGTTCAAGCCCGTGCTTTGACAGTATTTCACCTTCATGCTTGGGTAACTTTCCTAATAGGCCATCAGGGTGGGAGAGTTATATTTCATAGTTCAAACTACAGTGGAAAGGAGTTTAATGTTTATTGAATTCTAGAAATCTGCTTCTGCTACTTCCACAGCACATACAATCATAATCCTTCCTCACTATATGCAGAATAAGCAAATGTCTAAAACATGAAAATAGCTTTAAGAAATTATTTAAGTAATTAATTTTATTAGAGACGCTTATAATACAGGGATTATGAGGGATTTGAATAATTAATAGTGATACTAGATAATATAAAATGTATAATTCTAAATCTATTCAAGTGGTATATGTAAGTCTTATATATGCTTACATATTTATTTCACAGAACTGTGTACTTTTATCAGTATTTAGCAGTACAACGTAGGGCTTTCCCTAATTTCATTATTTCATGAAACGCTTATGTGCATAATTGTATGCCTATTACACACTCACACATATTCGTGTAGAGGCACTTTCACATTTTGTTAGTCTAATACGGCTTATTGTCTTTTCATTTCAGTAATGTTAGGTCAATTCCTAAGGAGTTATGTTGTATTATTATTTTATATTTTTCTATTTTGTTATTAAAGTTAGAATTCCCTCTTATATAAATACATATTTATCATTTTATATCCCTTCCTTGTTTTCCTTAATGTAATGAAGAATAACTTAACACATTATCCACATTGTGTCTTAATTTACACTATTTTATGGTAAAATGAGTTCATGTCCTTCAAGTTTCAATGGTTTGATTGATGTAACCTAAAACATATTAGATAGTTATATGGCAACTAATAACATGTCTTGCTGGCTAATAGAGTAACTGTCGTAACAGAAGCTTGATACCCTCTTATAAACTCATTAATGAAATAGTCTCATTATGTTTTTACTCCTGTTCCCAAATGGGAGAATGTAAGCATAACCTCATTTTTTTGTCTTTTTCAAAATATATTCATTCAAAATGATCACTTGATAGTACTGTACATTGTCATTTTTTTAAGAAGAAAATGAAATTACTTTTTTCTTCTAGACTGTAGATAGAAGACCTCAGCTGTCATTTCATGAAACAAAATTGCATATTATGAAACATGCTGAATCTACTAAATACCTTTTTAGTGAGGTGCTACATTTCTTCCTTAGAGTATTTAACTTTTTGAAAACATTTGGTTCTAACTTTAGATGATCAGAATTATAGAGTGCCTTTTTTTTTCTTTCACAATGCCTTAAAATAAATCTTGATTTATAAGACTTTGGTACCTGCATCATGCAGTAGAAAGAGCTAGGTGGGCAGAGTAGAGTTCTTGTCTCAATTCTCAATCTTACTATCTTCATGACCTTGAACAAACTTTGCAAACTCTCCAAGGTTTAGTTTCCTTATGTGTAAAATAAGAATCATAATACTTATCCTTAGAACGTTTGCAGACTTTCTTAAGTTCTAAATATTCTTACTTTTGAAAAATATTAGTTTGTTAGAGCTGCCATAACAAAATACAACAAACTGGGTGGCTTAAACAACAGTAATTCATTTCCTCACAATTCTGAAGGCTTAGAAGTCCAAGATCAATGTGTCAGCAGAGTTATTGTCCATAAAAGGCTATTTTCCTTGGCTTGTAGATGGCTTTTTCCAGTCTTCCCATGATCTTCCTTCTGTGTTTGTGTGTCCAAATTTCCTCTTCAAATTAAGAAAGACACCAGTCATATTAGATGCGGGCCACCTAATGGCCTCATTAAAGTTCTAAAAATCTTTAAAGGTCTTATTTCCAAATACGAACACATTTTGAGGTACTGAGGGGCTAAGACTTCAGTATATGAGTGGGGGGAGGGGTCACAATTCATCCCATAATACCACTCCATATCAAATCAAACATATTAATAAATTATTTTGAAATATATTTGAATTGATTATAAATGCATAGGAAGTTGCAAATATAGTACTGAGAGATCCTGTGTATTTGTGTATCTTTTACCTAATTTCCCCCAATAGTTATATCTTACATAATTATAGCACAATATTAAAACCAGCAATTTGACATTGGTACAAAGCATGTGTATTGTTTTACGTTATTTTTTTTTTTAAAGATTTTATTTATTTATTCAACAGAGATAGAGATAGCCAGCGAGAGAGGGAACACAAGCAGGGGGAGTGGGAGAGGAAGAAGCAGGCTCATAGCAGAAGAGCCTGATGTGGGGCTCGATCCCATAACGCCGGGATCACGCCCTGAGCCGAAGGCAGATGCTTAACCGCTATGCCACCCAGGTGCCCCCTGTTTTACGTTATTTTATTACTTATGTGGATTCTTATAAACATCACAAACGAAATACAGAGCTCTTTCATCATCACAGACTTCTCCCTTGAACTACTTGTTCATAATCATGCTCATTTCCTTCCCTCCACCCCCTTCCCTGCTACTGCTAACCCCTGGCAACCAGTAATCTGTTTTCTATCTCTACAACAACTTGGATAGATCTTAAAGATATTATGCTTTAAAAATGAAAATGAGTGAAAAAAGTCAATCTCAAAAGGTCACATACTATGTGATTCCATTTATATAACATTCATGAAATGACAAAATTATAAATATTATAAATAAATATTTAAGTTAATTTTTGAGGTATAATTTACAAATAATAAAATGTACCCATTTTAAGCATCTACTTCAATGAGTTTAGCTTAGATATATGTGTATATCTATATATATATATGTAACCAGCACCCAACTTAAGATGTAGAACATTCCAATCACCTACAAAAGTTCTTTTGGATTCTTTTATAGGCAAACTTTACACCCCCCCAGGAAACCACAGATCTGCTTTCCACCAATATAGATTACATTCACTTTGATATAAATGATATCACACAATAAAAACCTTTTGTGAATAGCTTCATTTGTTCAGGATAATGCTTTTGAAATTCATCCATCAGTTGGTGAGAAGTCTTCATTGTGTAAATATACACAATTCATATACCCAGTGTTCTGACGCATATTTGGGTTTTTCCAGTTTGGGGATATTATGAATAAAATTGCTATTAATATTCAGCTACAAGTCTTCTCTGGACATTTATTTTCTTGATTTTTCTTGGGTAAATAAGGAGTGGTAAATACATGTATACATTTTAAGAAACTATCAAACTCTTTTTCAAAGTGGTTGCAACCATTTTGCCCTATAGCAGTAACATGTGAAAGTTCCAGTTGCTCCATATTCTTGCCAACATTTTATGTTTTAAGTTGTTGTTGTTGTTGTTGTTGTAAATTTTAGCCATTCTGAAGGATATGTAGTAGTAATTCGTTGTAGTTTAAACTTGCATTTCTCTAATGGCTAATGATTTGTAGTATCTTTTCATATGCTTAATGACCATTCGTTTTCATTTATATTTTTTGGTGAAGCACCTGTTAAGATCTTTTGCTAAATTTTAAATTCCAGTGTTTATCTTATTAAGTTGTAAACAGTCTTTACATATTGTGGATACAAGTCCCTTCTCAGATCTCAAAATTGTGAATATTTTATCCCAATCTGTGCCTTGCTTTTTTCATTTTCTTGATAACACCTTTTGAAGAGCAAAAGCTTTAAATAGTGGGGAAATTTAATTTATCAATTCTTTTCTCTTATGCTTAGTGTTTTTAGGGGTCCTGACAAATTTTTGTTTACCAATATTGTGAGGATTTTCTCCTATGTCTTGTTCTAGAAGTTTTATGATTTCTAACTTCTACATTTAGATTTGTGATCCATTTCAAATTAATATTTGTCCATGGTATGATATAGGAACTGTGGCTTTTGTATTTGTTTTGCATACAGATATTTAATTATTCCAGCAATATTTGTTGAAAAAATCATCTTTTCCCTACTGAATTAACTTGGCAATATATCAAAAACAAATTGAACATGGCAGTCTATTTCTAGAATCTGTTATGTCCCATTTATCTACTTGCCTTTTGTTATGTTTTATCTATATATAGGCATGCCCTCCTATTAAAAACAATATTTCTAGGCTCATGAGATAACCTCAAAATTAGATATTATTTATATTTTATATATATTATATATTTATTATTTATATTAATGTGGTAATAATTGTATATTTCCTGAGACAACATGAACTTTTATAATTACTCATGCATAAATATTTAATATAATCATATTATATTTATTCATATTATCATATTTATTAATTTTGATCTAGCTGATTCCCATTATAAATATGAGCAACAATTAGAAATTGAAATTAGTAAATACAAGATAATTGAAATTTGAGATGAAATAGAGTTTTGATAATTGCCATGTTTTGACAGTGATTCAATACATTCCTATTCAAGGTCTCAGTAGCATAAAAAATACACTTTAAGAAACAGGCTTATAACTATAGAAAACAAACTAGTGATTGCCAGAGGGGAGGGGCCTGGGGATATAGGCAAAACAGGTGAAGTGTATTAAGAGGTACAGATTTCCAGTTATAAATAAATAAGTAACAGTGTTGAAAAGTACAACATAGGGGATACAGTCAATAATATTATAATAATTTTGTATGATGACAGATGTTAACTATACTTATTGGGGTGAGCATTTCTTAATGTATGTAATTGTCAAATCACTATGTTGTACACCTAACCCTAATGTTATATTTCAACTATACTTGGATTAAAAATTAAAAACATACATAAAAATAAATAAAAAGATATATATCCAGTAAAAAGATAAATAAAATATATAGTTTTGAAAAATTTCCAAAATCCAGAATTATTTATTCCAAAATCCAGAATTATTTAGTGCAAAAATAACGTGAACAAATAAACGTTAAATTAAATACATAGTGCATGTAAGAGGACTGCTGTCAAATTCCAGATTAGAAACAGATTGTTCACCTCTAAGAAATAGTGTTAGTAAAAAAAAAGAAGGAAAGAAAGAAAGAAAGAAAGAAAGAAAGAAAGAAAGAAGAAAGGAAGGAAAGAAAGAAAAGAAAAAAGAGAAAAGAGAATAAAAGAAAAAAGAAAGAAAGACTAGTGTTAGTCAAAGAAAGGAAAAAGAACCCTTAACTACATTTTGGGTAAAATAACTTTTCAAGAAGAAATGATCAACTTGCTTTTAATTAAAAAACAAAAAATTATGAGACATTGAAATAGAATTTTTTTAATTGCAAAAACTAAACATTTAGGAGTGAAAAAATTGTTTACATCTTTATAAATGAAAATCTTTAATGAATTCTGCCTCCATTCTGTATCTTTACATCCTTGATTTCTTTTATTGAGCCATTTATGAGTCATCTCATCACATTCTCTTTTGGATTTCTAACTATGAGTGCATTGCATGTATCTATATGGAACACAACTCCATGGTCTCTCATCATATATATTTTTTGTTGAAAGAATTGGAAATTATTCCATTTGCTCACATAAAACAAAAAATTGTTTAGCAAATTTTTGATTCAAATGTTTTCTCAAAACCAAAATTAAAGTATATTTTCATATATAATTTATAGGATTATGAATGAGGTTTCAATTACAATCTTATAAAATATATGTGTTCATGTTTAGAAAAATAAGTAATTGGTGGGGGGAGCTGGGTGGCTCAGTTTGTTGAGCATCTGACTCTTGATTTTGGCTCAGGTCATGATCTCAGGGTCATGAGGTCAAGCCCCACGGGTTCCAGGCTCAACGGGGAGTCGGCTTCAGATCCTCCCCCTCTGCCCCTTCCCCTGTATGCACACTGGTGTGCTCTCTCTCTTTCTCTAAAATAAATAAAATAAAATAAATATTAAAAAGAAAAATAAGTAACTGGATCTAGATGGAATCAGAAATTTTACATTATTTGGATGGAAATGTGTTCTTAATTTAAAAAATCTATTTTATTAATTATAATCATGAAAAAACTTTATTTTATGACTAGACATATATCCTATTTTATATATTTTTGAATATCTTAACCATCTTTGGGCTAAATTCCTATGCACCTTATGATGTTGATTGAAACAATTCTCTTTTGGAATTTACATAATTATGCCTTTACCTATTTAGAAAGATTACATAAAAGGCAATTCATGAGTTTTTTTATATTTTAATTTACTAACATGATAGTGTTGTCATGTTAAAAAGGTTTATGTGACATAAGGCAACTATTTTACTAATGCCAGATAGATAAGCTTAAAATTTTTCAAGTAGTTTAAGGGCCAGCTCCACACCATATAATATGAATCATATTAGAGTGTTAGAAGATTTTTGCTGCTTTTTCTTCCAAATATCTCATGAAGCAAAAATTCAGTTTATGGTAGAGCAATAATAATTCACCTTAAATTCCAGGGCAGTCAATCACTTTTTTTCTTTTCTTTCTTTTTTAATTCCAGGAATATAGTGATTCAAAAGTGGCCATATGCTGGAGAGTAGATATTCCAAAACAAATACTTTATAAAAAGAATTACACGCTTCTCAATTTATTATGTGTCAAGAAACATCTGTAGAGGTGATTATTTCCCTTGTAATAAGCCTAGTAGGGGCAATTGCAGAACTTTAAATATCTAAGTGGTAATCATTAAGGTTTACATTTAGGATATCACTCAAATTGCCAGTCTGCTCTAGACAGCTAGTGAGAGCCCTACTTCCTTATTAGGAAATTCATCTTTCTTGAAGTTAATATAAGATTAGGTAGTTAAATCTGGGAAAGCTGCCAGTTGTTATTGCCATATTATTATTTTTTGTATTTGAAAATACTACTGAAGCAGACTTCTGCCATCACCAAGGCTGAGGATGAGTGGTTTTTATTATGTGCTTATGGTCAGTATTGTATTGTTCACGTTTACCTGCTGCCATTTTGGTCATGCTTTGGCTAATTGACAAGTGAGACAGCTGGGATTGAATATTTAGTTAGAACTCCCTGGAGAAAGTAACTTTTATATGTTTTATAACTTCAGTTATAATTCTACTTTACCAGAAAAATTGTGCATAATTATATTTGCCTTCCTAATAAGGAGGCTCTACCTCTAAGCATCTGGGGAAAAAACAAAACAAAACAAAAAGCACAGAAATTACATGGGCTTCAAAATGGGAGATCTAGGAAAAAGGCTGATTGAACGGAGAAGAAAAGTGGCAAAATGAGCTGAGCCAATCTGACATATTAGCAACTGGGAAATTTTTGTGGTAAATATTAGAATTTTTATGGAGGACAATGAAGGCTATATGTCTTCTCAAACACAGCCTGGATACCAGGTAGGTTGTTACATTGAAATGTAATTTGAAAGGTTGTTAAATTACATTTGAATTGAAAGGTCAGTTTTAAGCAAACATATCAACATTAACAAGCAGGAAAAGAAAGAAAGAAAAAGAAAGAAGGAAAGAAAGAAAGAAAGAAAAAGAAAGAATAAAAGAAAAAAAGAAAAAAGAAAAAAAAGAAAAAAAAAAAAAGAAAGAAAGAAAAAAGAAAGATCAGTTGCACAACATCCTCAGCCTTTAAGCACTGTGGAAGCTTTACGCATAAAAGGTTCACGCCTTGGAGGATTCAATAGCTTTATGATAACAATCTCTATTCAGAGTTGGCATGTAGACATAGGAATAGCAAGGAACTAGGATAGCGTGTCTCAATGTATCATTTATTTTGTAAGTTCTTGCAGACCAATAGTTTTGTAAAATACAATAAAGAATGAATTACTAGAGAAATTTTTAAAATACAAGTCCCTGGTGGCTTTTGTTGGTATGTTTGTTTTGCTGTTAGATTTAAAGCTTAAAGATGAAATTATCCTAACAAATTACTATAAATATTTCCTACTCTCGATATCTGAACAGTATCAGTTTACCCAACTATCACTGGATTAAACTTTATGTAGAACTGATCTAGAAGATTGGGAGCCTTGTTTCAAGTATCGTTAGGCTATTAGGCCAAATTATTATGCTCTGCTCATACAGTGACGAAGACACTACAATTTTTCTAAACACCTATTATTATCCTGAACACTCTTTATTTTGCTGAAAGAAATTTATTTAATAGTTCTTATGCTAATTAAGAACACTCCACTATAGGTTTGAAAACAATATTTGAAATCCCTAAGTAATCTCCTCTGGAGTGTTGAGTCTTGATTACTGTACTTTTTAAAAGAGATTTTATTTATTTATTTGAGAGAGAGAGAGTGATTGAGAGAGGGAGAGAAGGAGCAGAGGGAGAGGGAGAAGCAGACTCCCCACCGAGCAGGGAGCCCAATATGGGGCTCAATCCCACCAACACCAGACTCAATCTGGGAACTCCAGGATCATGACCAGAGCCAAAGTCAGACACTTAACCGACTGAGCCACCCAGGCATCCCTTGATTACTGTACTTTAACACCAACTGTCCCTAAGTATAAATTAGAGTTTACTTACACATCTTACACACACATACATGCAGCAATGTTTATTCTAAAGTATTTTAACAAAAAATTTCAATATGTATTATTAAAGACAGCCACAACAACAAAAGGTCAGAACCAAAATGATTATTTGAGTTGAGTTTAAAGAAAGACTTCCTTCACCTTTGTGATCAAATGTTAAAAAATCTCTAGGAAACATAAGACTATATACCACCCTTGCATTAAATAAAGTTACATCTCAAAGCACATGTGCCTTTAGTCCATCAATTTCTGCACATTTCCTGTGTAGATAATACGTGAAAGTTCTGCATCCAAGATTGTTTTACCAATACAGAAACAAAGACTGGAGCAGATACAAAAGAGTTCTATAGATCGAACAGATCTAAGAATATCCTTCAACCAGAACTTCTAAACCTGGACTTGTGGTTCAAATATCTCCTAGCTTCAACTATTTTTCATGAATCCATTTTTTTTTTGAGGATTCATGTACTTAATGAATTTTTGTCTTCTCTTACAGTCATTTCTCATAATAATTTCTTGCAATAAACAAAATAACTACACACAGGAATAGCCTAATTCTACCCAAAATTTCTTTGGAACTATAGAAATATTACAGTGATTCCAGATTTTAGAAAATTAAAAAATTATTTTTTTGGCTGGCTACTGGTAATAATAAATGACAAATTAAATTCCTACATTCTTGACCATATGCTTACTACTTTGAGTATTAAATATTTTCTTCAGAAACTCTTTCCTTTGACTAATGTCCTTTACTGCAGGCTTAATTTTAATAATAGATACTCTGAAAGCTATAGATAGACTGTTTTTACTTCAAGAGTTTTATATATTTTAAAAATTTAACACTTGATACTAGATTGATGGTTGAGAAATAAATTTAAACTTAAAGTTGATGTTCCACTTTCAGAACGGGTAATGTGCCCTATAATCTTATGTTGATTGAAATCAAGAGAATGATAGAGAATGTTTGCTTAGCAGATACTGTTTTAAAGCACGAAAAGTTCTGTACTAAAAATAATTGCCTTTGGCATCCACTTTTCTTCATGATGATTCACTAAGTCAAAACCTTTCATTTTTACTAATATGAATTTCAGCTGAGGGCTAAAATGATGTATTAGAGTTGGTACCATCATTTTCTGGTACTTTCTTGTGATATGACAATGTGATTGCATATTAGGTTAATATTCTGTACAGTTTCATACCTTGTGTGAATACATCACAGATAGTAAGGATTATTTTAATTTTATATTTGATGGTTCTTTTCTGTGTGTTGATTGCTAAAGATGAAATTTGTGATGATAGATCTAAATCAATTTTAATATAACATTTACATGATACTCATGCAATCATCATATACCTTAACTTCAAACAAACTTTTTGTCACAGAAATGTGATGAATAACATTTTTTATTATTATTTAAGAATAAACTGAGTATACATTTTGCATAAGGAAACCAAAGCAGTAAATATTTTTTTTTATAAAGACACCTTTAATCAAGACATAACACTTGACCTCAAGATGCCACCGATTATCCATTGTGACTAAAATGTAATGAGTTAGCATAATTTATAAAATCTGCTAATTGCCCTTCATGGTCATGGGTATTAATCTAGCTCTTAATATAAGTAAGTCATGGAGCCTGTTAAACATTTAATGTAGAAAAATTAGGCATTTTTGAGACATAATGCGATCTTATGTGTTGTGTTATTACTGGTTTATAGTCTCTCCAGAGGTGCTTTTTATTTACATCCATTTTGTTTGTCAACGAGCAAATACCTATTGAATACCTACTAGGTGTCAGATTCTGCTCTCATGTAACTTACATCCTAACAACTTAAACAATAAACAAGCAGGTAAATACATAACATAATTTAGGTAGTGGTAACTGCTATGCAAACAAAGTAGAGAAGGAGAACAGTGAACGTTGACAGTGGGGTTGTGGGAGATAAGCAAGTTTAGACAGGGTGAGGAGTAATATTTGAGCAGAGATATGAACCAAGTAAAACAAGGAAAGGGAAGGTAATTCTAAACATGATCATTTAAGAATGAGGGATAGATTTGTTGCAGCTCCTTGGTGATTTGTATCATGCTTATAAAGAACATGATTGCTATCTCTAACTCTTAGCATGCTGATAAGGTGATAGTTGTTTAGAAAGAATGGTAGTGATTTATTGAGATTCCGTTTCTGAGAGCCACTTGTGAAGGTAATCAGCGATAAATTCCATATCAATATTCCAGGCTTTTGCAATTTTATCATGGACTGTGACAACATATTTGCATACAAATTATCCTGCAGTGTTGTATATAAATAATCCCAAGTCATATAAATTGAAAAGCATCATCCTAAAAGAGATTTTGGGGAACTTTATTTTCAAGGAGAATTCTGGGATTTTTGTTCTAATGTCCTCACTATTGACTGATTTTAAGTGGAGCGTAAGATCAATTGTTTGAGAAGGATATACCATAATACCACTCACATAGGTAGATTCTGTCTCCTTTTACCTCCTTTTTTGTTCTTTCATCCAACATGTAATTGATTCCACGTGGTCTGCCATGTTGCCACGCCCCTACAAACAAAACAAAATAATCTCCTTGTCCCTGCAATCTAATCTCTGTCAATGTTGCTATCATTTTCTCAATCCCTAAGCTGGAAATTTTGCTGAAATCTTTGATTCTTCCTTGACCAAATCCACATCTATTTGAGCCACCAGCACTTGTCCACTCATGGTTTGTTTTCTCAAGACTTAAGTTCGGTGGGCGCCTGGGTGGCTCAGTCGGTTGGGTGTCAGACTCTTGATTTCAGCTCAGGTCATGATCTCAGAGTTCTGGGATGGAGCCCCACAGGGGCTCCATGCTCAGCGGGGAAGCTGCTTCAGATCTTTTTCCACCTGCCCCTCCTTCTCCTTGTGCCTGTGCACTGCACACGCACGTAATCTCTTTCTCTCAAATAAATAAATAAATCTTTAAAAAAAGAATTTGGAGCGCCTGGGTGGCTCAGTCAGTTAAGCATCTGACTTCATCTCAGGTCATGATCCCAGAGTCCTGGGATCCAGCCCTAGGTCGGATTCCCTGCTCAGCAGGGAGTCTGCTTCTCCATTCTGCCCCTCCTTCCTCACCCCCCCTTGCTCCTACTCCGTCTCTTGCACTCTCTCTCTCAAATAAATAAATAAGATCTTTAAAAAAAATTAAGTTCAGTATTTTGCATGTAAGGCTAGAGACTAAACTTAAAGCAGAGCTTCAGAGCTTTCTTTGGACCCAGGGCCATGGGGTATGTGACACGCTTCTCTCAGCAGGAGGGGCTCATCCTCAGACATGGGGAGACATATGTATCATATATAAAATAATCAAGTAATTCTGATAGATCTCCTTTGGAGATATGCTCTCTTGTGTGTACACTCTTCTCCCTTCTAGTTGCTTATTTCTAGCATGGCAGAGATATTGCTTGGCACAGAATGAACAGACCTATGTCAATGTTGCAGTTCTCTTGTATGCTTAGCCAAGTCAATTAATCTCTGAAATGCTTTAATCATTTGTAAATTAAAACCCTACTCTGTTTACCATTTACAGTTCTTGCACTGGACAAATGCAGTGATAAATACTAAAAATCTTTGAAATAAATAATATTCTACACTACAAGGATAATAGTATTATTGTAGTTTATTAACACTGAGTGAATGAAACTTTAAATAATCTACTCTAGACCTCACATTCTGTATTTTACACTAAAGAATTTGAATTAAAAATTAGTTCTCAAATGATATCCCCTCTCACTACAAAACAGACTTGCCTGACTTGAAGCTAGAATCAAAAGAATATAAATAGTTCAAGTCAAGTATAATGATAGCTACAAAATCAATGAAGACTGCACATTAGAGAGGGTCTTTATTTAAAATGGTGTTTGTTGTTGAATATAAGCCCCATCTTTAGTAAATCATCTCTAAAATCAGCCTTCTTTAATGAATTATTTCAATATCTTTAATATTAACAAAATTAATAACTGCCATGTTGATATTAGTAAAACAAGATAATTCTCAAGTCAATGGATACTTTATTTTCAAAGTAATGAAAACTTTAGACATTCCTCCAGATTTTTCAAGAGTTAGCCATTAGATATTACCTTTGAAAGTGTTACCCATTAGGGGTGCCTGGGTGTCTCAGTTGGTTAAGTGCCCTACTCTTGATTTCAACTCAGGTCATGATCTCAGGGTCCTGAGATCCAGACCAGGTCAGGTTCTGTGCTCAGTGGGAGTCTGCTTGAGATTCTCTCCCTCTGCACCCCCACCCCCACAATGCACCTGCACACGCTTTCTCTCTCTCTCAAATAAATAAATATTTTTAAAAAGTGTTATTCATCAAAAACTAGAAATCATTGTACTGTTTTGTAAAAATTATTATGCTCAATGGAGACTTAAAATCATTGTCTTTGCTGTGGTATGATTTTAAGGAGTACATAATAAAAGTACATGGCTGAGCAATTAATGTTAGTATTATCCCAGATAATATTAAGGATTTTGGTCACATACTTCCTAAAACATGAAATAAACGTACTACAAAATATATTTGTTTTTTATATTTACTTTCAAGAACAAAATTATTTGTCTTAGATTATAGAGGTGGTTATTTGACAAGAGGAAGTAAATTTTCATTCAAATGAGATATTTACACCACAGGGTTAACTAAATAAAAGCCACTTTTATGACCTAGCAAATAGCTCATAGTATCAGTCCAAAAAAGAAATCTATAGTAATGATAGAGCCCTCTTTTATGACAAGAAGCATTTCTGAACTTCTATAAATCATACTGGCTATGTATTGTTGCATTCATATATTTGAAACATTTATTAATACTAGGAAAATCATTTAAGTCATCTGTTGAGCAGGAATGTAATTCAACTAATATTTATTAAGTACAAACCAATTATAAGGCATTGTTTTAGGGTTTAAAAAATAAAAATTGCACTAGGCAGGAAAACGAAGTTTGTTGCAAATGAAGAATAGCAACATTTATCCCTACTATGCCCTGATTTTCATAATATAATGGTGAAGCTCTGTTACAAATGTTAGTGAGCAGCATAAAAATCTTTTCTATTTCTTGGGCCTAGCTACAGAAAGTACTTACCCTCAACTCCTTTAAATACAACCACCCCTTTAATAACACCCCAAAATGTGAAATGATGTAGCATATATGTATATGTTCCCCCCCCAATCAGATTTGCTTTTTTTAATCTCCTCTGCTGTCATTTCGTTCCTAAAGCAGTAAAAACTAATTTCCAATGAAATTTGTAGCCTCTACATTTCTTCTTGATTTCAAAATATATTTTTAGGTAAACAGTCACATAACATTTTCATTTAAAAAATTGTTAATAAATAATAATGTTTAGTAAAAATGGAAGTTTACTTCAAAGAAATATTTTCAGTAGGTTTTTATTGCGAACAATTCAAGGCGTGAGCTGGGTTTGCTTAAGATGGCAACCTCTAAATATCCTTTTATCAGCTCAAAAATCATGCACAATTTTATATGTAATCAGGGGATGGAAAGCAATCAAGAATGCCTTTGGTTAATTGTATGTTCTTTCTTCTTTCCTATTGCTGGCTCAGTCTTCCCTATAATTCTACAGGCAATACAGCCCCAGATGTCTAAAAATGAATTTTTAGGAAATTTTAATTGATAGCCTTCAGGTATGGATAATTGAATTTACTAATCTATAGCACTATGCCTGGCAAGTGTATAAATAGCCCCTCAGGGAATGAAACATGAGAGACTATGGACTATGAGAAACAAACTGAAGACTTCAGAGGGGAGGGGGTGGGGGAATGGGATAGACTGGTGATGGGTAGTAGGGAGGGCACGTATTGCATGGTGCACTGGGTGTTATACGCAACTAATGAAGCATCGAACTTTACATCGGAATCCGGGGATGTACTGTATGGTGATTAACATAATATAATAAAAAAATCATTAAAAAATAAAAAAAAATAAAAAATAAAAAATAAATAGCCCCTCAAACTCTAGTTGGAGGAAGTAATTTTATAATTCAGTAAAAGTCCATTATAATACAACTCACTTTCAGGGTATTTGACTCTACTTCTTGCTTGATTCATATACTTCTTTTTCAGCTATGTGGGAGGCACAATGATGCTGGCCACTTGGCAACAGGCATGATTTTCTCTTCCAGCTTCCACTGCTTGAGAGGTTTCTTCCTGCCTCTTCCCTTTCCACTGCAATCTCGGATATTGTTTGGATTCAGTCTCTCGAACCCAGCTCCTGCTTCTCATTTCTCTCCTAAGTCAGATCAGGGCCTTGGCTTTCAGTGGTGAAAGTAGTAACAACCTAGGGGCACAAGAATGATCACGAAATCTGCCCTCTATATCCTTCCTTCCTTTACCTCCATCCTCATAGCCCCCAGTGGCTGTTTTCTTACTTCTTATTGTCCACCCACTTCTGCTTCCCTAACACACATGCATGCACACAAATACACATCCTATTCCTCAAATGACATATTTAACTGAGTTAGGTGAGCTTAGATTTCTTCTGCAATCTGAAAATACTTTCCAGGATTTGTAACCATAAGTTTTCCACTATTACCCACTGACCTTGTCTTTCCTACAGGGTCTACACTATGTTTATAATGAATACTATGTACGTGATCCTTACGTATTGCACAGGGGAGGGGGAATGGATAGATAAAATGGCTATGGGCTTTCAATTTTTTTTTTTAAGATTTTATTTATTTATTTGACAGAGACAGCCAGTGAGAGAGGGAACATAGCAGGGGGAGTGAGAGAGGAAGAAGCAGGCTCCCAGTGGAGCAGGGAGCCCGATGCGGGGCTCGATTCCAGGACTCTGGGATCACACCCTCAGCTGAAGGCAGACGCTTAACGACTGAGCCACCCAGGCGCCCCCGGGCTTACAAATTTTTGTGGGGAAAGGCATTTCAGATCTTTTTTCATAATTTTATGAGTAATAAATTTTTTTTAGAGGGGGGAAGGGACAGAGAGAGAGAATCTTAAGCAGGTTCCACACCCAGCGTGGAGCCCAATAAGGGGCTCAATCTCACAACCCTGAGATCATGACCTTAGCCAAATTCAAGAGTCAGAAGCTTAATCAACTGAGCCACACAGGTACCCCAGTAATAAAGTATTTTTAAGAATGCCCAGGAAATCCCAAAATGATTTTGTGTTTGTTTCTAAAATAGGAAATAGAGAAGGAGATTACAGCCCATTTAATAGTGAAATCAGGGCAAAGGGATGATGGCAACACAAACTGAGGTGGGCAGGACCTCAGAATAAACTGTGGACTGAGCAACTCCAAAGAAAAAGAGATTGGGCTGAGCAGGGCTGTGAGGAAATAGATCAGCATGTTGCTCATGGTCCCAAAAGCATTTATACAGGACATACAGAATTGTCCTCCCAATAGGCTGCCCCCTCTTCTACCTACTCCTAACTCATCCTTGCCCTGAGGAATCTTTTAAGGATATCAGCAAGAATCCCCATCAGGGCCTTGGAGCTGAGTGTTCCATTCAAATTCTCCTTGAAAGACATGTTTTGAATTTTTAGAAACTGTCAGCCTAATTTGGAACTATAACTTTATCCCCCTGCCCCCACCTCCCAGGAAGCATTGTTATACATTGCAATTGTAACAATTATGTGTTTCTAACATACCATGAATAATGTATTTCAGGTGCCTAATTAATTTAAAAGACTTATAGATGGGCCAAAGACATAATTATAATAGGATACATTATTTCTATGGAGGAAAAAAAAATCCTGCATTCAAAATAAACTTTTGGAACTCATTCCTCATTATTCGAAGTCAGCCTGTAGCAATTCAAATCATGTGCCTAGAATTCTTATAACTTCATTAGTCCTGGTCCATCATGACACAGCCTATAGAGGATATATTAGTCTGTTCTTTGGAACCAGTTTTGTCAGGGAATTTCTTTGTATTGTCATTGTAAAATGGGCTCATCGGGGCGCCTGGGTGGCACAGCGGTTAAGCGTCTGCCTTCGGCTCAGGGCGTGATCCCGGCGTTCCGGGATCGAGCCCCACGTCAGGCTCCTCTGCTGAGAGCCTGCTTCTTCCTCTCCCACTCCCCCTGCTTGTGTTCCCTCTCTCGCTGACTGTCTCTATCTNCGTTCTTTGGAACCAGTTTTGTCAGGGAATTTCTTCGTATTGTCATTGTAAAATGGGCTCATAAATAAAGCTGTGGGTTTTTATTTTTTTTTAAGTCAGTTTGGGCAATGTGGTCTATGTCATGATACTTTTCAGCATGAAGACATTTGGAGTGCACCATCGATTGCATCAGGTCATCTGGGAGTTTTAAGTTGCAGCACGTTAGCAAAAAATTAAATGAGAGGACTGACCTTGTTTTACAGTTCTGAAAACATGAGACAATGTCATGTTTACAAATCTATTCCTGATAATACTCATCAATTTTACTCACAGTAAGTATCACCTCTTTAAAAGTATAGTTTTTCAGTTGCCTTGAAGATAATAGCTTGCTAATATAAAATGAAATAAGCTTGGACATTTATTGTTTAAATATCATTCACATGTTCACTTTCAATAAGTGAGTGTGTTTCAGAAATACCTAGTATGAGCAATTTGTTTTATGCTTTTAAAAATTAATGTGGGTAAATGCTTGGTTTTTCCAGGAAGAAGAATTGTGATATTTTTATCAGTACATTTTTAAAAATTTACACTTAAACTTGGGCAAATGGTTTAAAAGGCAATAAACCAAGACCCCAAGGTAAAAAAAAAAAAAAAATTCCTGGTAAATTATGTAGATATTTGGTCAATAGTTTCTTTCTTTAACCTTAGCAATTTTACATAAAAACTTCAGGGTGTTGTGGTTTGCAAACATTTAATTAAAGATTTCAAATCCATTTATAACTATCCTAATAGATTGTTTTTTCTCTTTAAACTTATAGTGGTATAATCTGTGATTTAAAAAAAAATTGAATTCAGGTCAGATTACTTTTTGGCCATATATCTTTTTTTCTTATGTTATGTTTAATTTGTTGTGACATCCTGCTTCATATAAAGAACATCTAATGTTTAAGAGTTAGGTGAGCCAAAGAAATTAATGGAAAATACCCTATTCCTGCACCGAATTAGCCATCTTGAAATATTACCGAAAATTTAGGTACACTTGAGTTTGTTTTCAACTATGTGCCCATCCTTTACATTTCGTGGTTGTAAAATTTGGGGTAATGCTTGTACGGCACTTAGCACAATGCCAGACATGTACCAAGTACTCATTTCTTCTTCTCTATGGGAACCTATAATCATAACTATAAGAACAACTCTAACATTTACTTTGAGACCAAGGCTAACAATGAAAAATGAAACTCAATAATAANCTGATTTAAAAAAAAATTGAGGGGCGCCTGGGTGGCACAGCGGTTAAGCGTCTGCCTTCGGCTCAGGGCGTGATTCCGGCGTTATGGGATCGAGCCCCACATCAGGCTCTTCTGCTATGAGCCTGCTTCTTCCTCTCCCAATCCCCCTGCTTGTGTTCCCTCTCACGCTGGCTGTCTCTATCTCTGTCGAATAAATAAAATAAAATCTTTAAAAAAAAAAATTAAAAAAAATAAAAAAAAAAATAAAAAAAAATTGAATTCAGGTCAGATTACTTTTTGGCCATATATCTTTTTTTCTTATGTTATGTTTAATTTGTTGTGACATCCTGCTNGTGATTTAAAAAAAAATTGAATTCAGGTCAGATTACTTTTTGGCCATATATCTTTTTTTCTTATGTTATGTTTAATTTGTTGTGACATCCTGCTTCATATAAAGAACATCTAATGTTTAAGAGTTAGGTGAGCCAAAGAAATTAATGGAAAATACCCTATTCCTGCACCGAATTAGCCATCTTGAAATATTACCGAAAATTTAGGTACACTTGAGTTTGTTTTCAACTATGTGCCCATCCTTTACATTTCGTGGTTGTAAAATTTGGGGTAATGCTTGTACGGCACTTAGCACAATGCCAGACATGTACCAAGTACTCATTTCTTCTTCTCTATGGGAACCTATAATCATAACTATAAGAACAACTCTAACATTTACTTTGAGACCAAGGCTAACAATGAAAAATGAAACTCAATAATAATATCCCATCTGTGCAGTAGGAGGGGGAAGGAAATGATAAAAAGCCATTTTCAATAGAGCTGGAGAATATTATAAACACTGACATTTATCTCTGTCATTTTCTCTGAAACAGCAATTATTCTCTCTAGTTTTGAATCTCCTAATGATCTGCAACTGCTTAATATATTTTGTTGACTCTTATTATTGCATTTCTTATACAAAATATGGGATACTACTAAAAGTTTGAAGAAAACACACAAAGATATTAAGGCTTGGTAAAAAGGATTGACTGTACTCTCTAATATTATGGGTAAAATATGGAAGGGATACAAATTTTCATATACCTAAATGTTTCCAGCTATGGAAAAGCAATTAACCAGATTAATTCATCTACAGTGAGTTACCATGGGTCTTAAATAGACAAAGGAGAATTATTGGGGGAAGAACAGTTTTACTGGCTCACAATTTATAGAATGGCAGTATAGATCAAATGCACCCAGTGATTTGGTGCAGTACTCTAGCTGCCTGAAAATGAGATGGGCCTCCAGATCATCAGAAACCAAAGATACAATTTTCCACCTAAAAAGGGGATGGAGCCTGCTCCAGTAGACTGGATTAGATACGTCTGTCACCTATTTTGTGGCTGTGGATCTTAACAGAATCAATCAACTTTCTTGTGATTTATTTCTCCATCTTTGAGGTAAGCCAAGCAGAAACTATTTTTTAAAAAGGAACATAGCAACTTAGCCTTATAATCATTTCCTACTGTCTATTCCTCAACTTCCCTACTATGCAATAAAATGAGATAAAATAAATTTGTAATTACTCATGGGCATATCTTAAGGGCTATGGAGAACTTTTTTTTCTTCCAGTTTCTTATAGACTGCTTTGCTTGGTTATTTTACTACTTAATTGACAAAGACAATGTATGAAATCAATTGTATGCTGATGTTCTTATCTCTCTGGACAATTCAGAAAATAAACGACAGTATCGTAGAGAGATTATCCATGGCTTTATTTCTTATGGACTAGGGATAACTTGTGATCTGTAATTATAAATACCTAATGAAATTAATGTGATTATCTGATAACATAAATCCCCAAACTCTAAAATGCACTTAGTAAACATTTTATATGGAATCACACAATTGAAATCTCCTGGAGACCTTATTTGGTTCTACACATATTTTATGGACTGAATGTTTGTCTCCTCCAAAAATCATATGTTGAAATCCTAACCTCCAATGTGATGGTATTAGGAAGTGGGACCTTTGAGAAGTAATTAGGTTATAAGGGTGGAGGTCTCATTAATATGAGTTAAGTAACTTTATAAGAAATGTTAGAGAGATGATTTCTCTCTCAGCCATGTGAGGATACAAGGAGGAGATGGTTACTTGCACACCAGGAAGAGTGCCCTCACAAGACACCCAACCTGCAAGCTTCTTGATCTTGGACTTAGCATCCAGAACTGGAAAATATAAATACCTGTTGTTTAAGCCACTCAGTAAAATGGTATTGTGTTAGAGAAGCCCAAAATGATAAGACATCCACCTTTTACAGCTGAGAAAAATGAAATCCAGAAATGAAAGGCCACTCAATGAATAAGTGTTGGAGTGGAAACAGAAACTCAGTTTCTTCATCCACAATCTGGCGTTCTTTCCACTACAGTCTTTGTGATTTACTTAGTCAGCAAACATTAGGGGACCTCGTATATTTAAAGTCACTACTTTAGAGACTGAAGTGAGGAGAAAGGAAAAGATATAAAATGACTAGGGAATTCTCTGTCCTGTAGAGCTTACAGTTTAACGTACAACATAAAGAATTCTCTGTCCTGTAGAGCTTACAGTTTAACGTACAACATAAAGTAGACCCACTTATTATTGTATGGCCTNTTCATCCACAATCTGGCGTTCTTTCCACTACAGTCTTTGTGATTTACTTAGTCAGCAAACATTAGGGGACCTCGTATATTTAAAGTCACTACTTTAGAGACTGAAGTGAGGAGAAAGGAAAAGATATAAAATGACTAGGGAATTCTCTGTCCTGTAGAGCTTACAGTTTAACGTACAACATAAAGTAGACCCACTTATTATTGTATGGCCTGTTAAAACATGCAGAATGCTTAAGAAAGATGGCCAGGATATAGAACTTAAGAGGAGGATGAAGGCCAAAAGATCACAAGGAAGGCCAAGGAAAGGATAATTTTAAGCTGAAGGATGGATAGGAATTCCAATTTCTTTAGTTGCAAACAACAAAGGGAAAATTAACAAAGCTGGCTAGGGGCGCCTGGGTGGCACAGCGGTTAAGCGTCTGCCTTCGGCTCAGGGCGTGATCCCGGCGTTATGGGATCGAGCCCCACATCAGGCTCCTCTGCTATGAGCCTGCTTCTTCCTCTCCCACTCCCCCTGCTTGTGTTCCCTCTCTCGCTGGCTGTCTCTATCTCTGTCAAATAAATAAATNGATAGGCATTCCAATTTCTTTAGTTGCAAACAGCAAAGGGAAAATTAACAAAGCTGGCTAGAAAAAAGGACAGATTTATGTGTCTAGGAAGCAAAAATGATGGATAGATTCTTCAAGGTACCACTTTCAGGATGAGAGCACGTGCATTTACATTCTTGGGTCACTCCACTTATAAGGCCAACTCCCGGAAGAGAAACTTTAATTGGCTAAGCAAGAGCAAGGCAGATTGACTAAGAGTCTAATCATATTTATACAGAATGAGAGACATATAGCCACTCAAGAAAAGAAATCAAGGTGCCGTTACCAAAAGAAGGTAGTATAACGTAAAGCACAAAAATTAGTACAAAATATAAAGCACAAAGAAACACAAAAATCAAATGCCTACTCCAGCATCCTGTGGAGTATGAATGGGAAAAACAAACAAACAAAACAAAACAAAAACTGAGGTGAAGAGAAGAAAAAATAAATAAGATAATAGAATGTTAGTGTAGCCTGATTGGCTGAAGCACAGGATGAATAGATGACATCAGAATGAGCCAGACTTTGACTTGCTCGTTATCTTCACCTTCCTCTTTCTATGCCCCTGCACCATCCGAATCAGTAAATTTATCTTTTCAATTTACATTAAGTTTATAAGGTGCAAGCTGATTGCAGAAGCACTTGACTCAAGGGAAGAGAAAGTTTGAGCTAATAGCCATGCCCACTAATGAGGGCTGGGACTACACTTATCAGGTAGTAGCAATCAGACCCCAGGCACAAACACTGCAGAGCCTGGTAGATTTCTACCTCAACCTTAGAAGAACAACTGGCTTTAGCTACAAGGCTTAGGACTAATAATTTGTCTTAGGAAATATGCCAAGGAGTTTCTGTCTACCTGAGCCAAGCAGCATCTTCTTCCATAGCTTCCTCAATCTGGGCATTCAAGTAGTAAAGGGGACAAAGCAGTTATACTGGGGACATTCCACAGAAAACTATGGAAACCATAGAGATGCAGACCATTTTCAAGTGGTAACATTTAGAGTTTTCTCCCCCAAAATACATGGGAGTTGCTCTCTGATGATTCCCCCAGTCCTCATCCCATTTTGCTCTGAACCCTGTGTTGGATAATTTGTGATAGCTTTGTTTTCTTCGTCAATAATATAAAGAGTTTGAATCAAGTTCTGTCTTAAGAGTTTTTCTTAAGTTATCCTTTGATGTCAGGCGGAAAAGCTTGCTTGGGGTCATGTTGAGAAAAGACTTGACTGCTTTGGACTAAGAAGTTTGGTTTTCAGGCTATAGATAATGAAAGTTAAGTACATGATCTTTAGAAGCAGAATCGTTGCCTTCAAATCCTTCCCAAATCTCTTGTTGACAAATATGTGATTTGAGAAGGTATTATATCTTTTAATTGTTTCATTTTGTAAAATAAATGGATAAAAATTCACAGATAAATGAAGTAACTCATAATTTTTAAAATATAATAGTAAGTAAGAGCCACTGAGTTTTTTGAAGGGCATAGTACTGTGGCTAAGGCATTGGCAATAGCTGGTGCTCTGCTTGATGGAATGATTAGTGTAGGTATCTTATAAGCCCGCAAATCTAGGTATCACCAACAAGTGACAAAGCAGAAATGCCACAGACAAAAAATAACAACACAACCAAAAATTATAACTATGGCAAATAATGTAGCAGATGATTCAGTTGTTTTAATAATAGATAACATTTATTGAACACTTCACCATGTGGAATTTTTTTTTTAAGATTTTATTTATTTATTTGACAGAGAGACATCCAGTGAGAGAGGAAACACAACAGGGGGAGTGTGAGAGGAAGAAGCAGGCTCCTAGCAGAGGAGCCTGATGTGGGGCTCGATCCCAGAACACCAGGATCACGCCCTGAACTGAAGGCAGATGCTTAATGTGTGCCACCCAGACGCCCCACCATGTGGAATTCTTTAAAATGTTAACTTAAATACCTGAAATCAGGTAGTCTTGAGACCCAGGAGCTATTTTTCAACTCAGACATGGCCCACTGCCTGTTGCTTAAGTCTTCTCTAATTTAAATTGCTAATTAAGGAAAAATGTGCCTTTAAATGTGTGTGTCTGTGTGTGCACATATTCTATAAACATATGTATATATCAAACAGTTCTATACATATACAACTATCGCTTGGGATCATGTAGAGTTGCAAATAACAGAAAACCATAATAGTTTTAGAAAATAAATATATACCTTTTCTCATATAACAAGAAATCTTAAGTTATGTGGTTGCTGATATTATTTTAGCTCCTCTTCAAAGCTATCAGGGACCCAGGTTGTTTCTAACCTCTACTCCAATCTCCTAAACTGTTGGATTTGTCCCTCGTGCATGTCACTTTGTGGTCAGAATGTGACTGCTCCATCTCAGATACCTGTTCTAGTTCAATGAGTAAGAAATACCCTCCTCCTGTGTGAGATCTCAATGGAAGACTGAAAGAGCAGGTAGGAAAGTAAGGAACTAGATCTTAGGACTGTTTCAGACCACTGTGATCCATGTCCTAGAGTGGAGCATGTTTGGGCCTGAAATTAAGTCAGGGTTCTTTTTTTTTTTTTTAAAGATTTTTATTTATTTATTTATTTGACAGAGATAGAGAGAGCTAGCGAGAGAGGGAACACAAGCAGGGGAAGTGGGAGAGGAAGAAACAGGCTCATAGCGGAGGAGCCTGATGCAGGGCTCGATCCCATAAGCCGGGATCACGCCCTGAGCCGAAGGCAGACGCCTAACTGCTGTGCCACCCAGGCGCCCCTAAGTCAGGGTTCTTAATAAAAAAAGAATAGAGGAAAACAATATGCTGGGTAGGCAAGTAGCAGAATTCACCATAACAAGGATAAATAAAATTGCCTTACTTGAAAGATGCTATGATAAATTATGAAGAAAAATAAAGTATTTGTGAAATGTGAGGCAAGAGAAGTACTTCCAAAATAATTGTGATCATTTATGTCTTCCATTTTAATTAGTGGAAGAAATTTTTAAATAATTCTCAGAAACTTCAGCAGATAATTCTATGGGGGGAAATAGTCACTGAATGGAATAGACAGCCTTTTGTTGTTGTTTTCTTAAATAGGGCAACTTTTGAGAGGGCTAATGTAGTATATTTGTAGTCCAAAAAAAATGTTTTCAAATGATAATCTATTTTCAGGGACAAGAATCGTCCTGGACTACAAAATGTGAGCTTATCCATATTACGTTAGGTGAGTGATTCTAGCTTACTTTAGTGGACAGACTACATCTGTTGTTCTATAGTTAGCATTTTCTCGGGCTGCCAGAAAGCATCTCATCACTTGGCATGTCCCACATATTAGACAGAGAGAAAAAGAGAAGAAAGCTGGAGTGCAGTTGCTGAAAGACCTGTACACTTAGAACTCTGCAGAAATGACAGCTGAGAACAGGCAGGCATGATGCTTGCTCTGGCTGTAATGAATTAGCAGCAAGGGTAGACATGATCTGTTGACCGGAAAAGACCAAGGGAGAGAAACAGAATTTCAGGATTTCTAATTTTAACTACTTCAGAGGGATGTCAGGAGGTCCAAGACACATGGAAATGCAGGATGTTTGGAGGTATAAAGAATAGGTAATTATTGAAAAGTGTGATGATAGTTTCAAGTGACTTTCATATCTGACTGCTGTGCTTCTTTGACTAAGGAAATTGTTTGAATTTGGAAAATTATATGTACAAGCATTCTGGATGTAGTATTTATGTATGCTCAATAAGCAGTATGTTTTCCTTTGATGTCATTTGTTTTCTGCTATCATATTATATTGGGTGGAAGAAAAATAGATTGCAATTATTTGTTCAAATATATGAGAAACGGTGTTTGGAGGGTAAGAATTTTGATAGTCAATTCAGTTAAAAATATTTCTTATGGCATCTTACTGAGGCTCTGCCAGCAGGTGGGAGACAACTGAAACAATGGATTCAAAAACTTCAAAAATATTGCAATATGTCGTTTGCAAATATATTTACTGTTTGTGTAAGAGGTGTTTGTGTTGCAAATATGCACACCCACAGAATGCTATTTTACATGGTCATGGTGGTACAAATACATTGATGAATTGTAATTTTGGGATTCAAAAGGACTTGAAGAGACTATGATTTATGTGATTATTACAGGTTTCCTAGTCTATCTTTAATTTTTTGTCTTGGCTCAGTTACTTAATATGTTTGAAAAGGTAACTGTATCAGGAATTTTTATTTATATTTTTGCAGGTATCTCAATTTCCTTTAAGTATACGAATAAGAAGGATCTCAGATAAATCTTCATAATTTAACATCATTAGGGGCACCTGGGTGGCTCAGTAGGTTAAGCATCCAACTCTTTTTTTTTTTTTAAGATTTTATTTATTTATTTGACAGAGATAGAGACAGCCAGCGAGAGAGGGAACCACAAGCAGGGGGAGTGGGAGCGGAAGAAGCAGGCTCATAGCAGAGGAGCCTGATGTGGGATCACGCCCTGAGCCAAAGGCAGATGCTTAACCACTGTGCCACCCAGGCGCCCCAAGCATCCAATTCTTGATATTCGCTCACCTTTTGATATCAGGATCATGTTCGAGCCCTGCATTGGTCTCCACACTGGGTGTGGAGTCTGCTTAAATAAAAAATAAAATAAAATAATAACTTAGAATAATTATCTTTAAATATGAAATTAGACTTTGATAGATCCACAGAGTAAGTTTTCTCACCGATAGTCCAGTTTATTTTTTGTTAGATTATAATGGCAAATATGCTTAAAATTATTTCTGTAATAATAATAATGATAATTAAAAAACAATTATAATAATAAAAGAAAAAAATCTAAATTTTTTCAAACCTTGTCCTGTTAAAAATATTTGCACACATNCATCAGAATCAGGGGATGTACTGTATGGTGATTAACATAATATAATAAAATAAAATTAATTATAAAAAAAATATTTGCACACAAAAAATTACTTTGATTTATTATATAAAGGGAGACAGTATTAATATTTGTATGAGGTTTTTTTCTTTTAACTTTTCATATCATCCTACTTATCTAAATCCATAGTGACTTTGAATAACTTAAAAATCTTCTCAAACCTTGAAGACATACTAAGTGAACTAAGCCAGTCACTAAAGGGCAAATATTATATGATTCTACTTATATGACATACCTACAGTAGTCAAATTTATAGAGACTGAAAGTAGAATGATGCCCGCCAGAAAGACAAGGGAGGTGGGGGGAGTGGTCTTTTTCAGCCATGCAATGAGATATACTATGACATTTCACTATTAGTTCAGCAGTAACACAAATCTTTTGCCATATTATAGACTTCATTTTAAATAAAAAATAATTTAAAGAATGCATTGTAAAACACTGAGCACAGACCTGACAATTATTATCTCAGTAAATGTTTTTATTATTATGGAGGTAAATGTTTAAATGGGTTCATGAGGAGTGCCTGGGTGGTGCAATTGTTTGAGCTCCCAACTCTTGGTTTTGGCTTGGGTGGTAATAGCAGGTGGAAGGATTGAGCCCCAACCTCAGGCTCTGTGCTCAGCGTGAAGTCTGCTTGAGACTTTCTCTCCCTCTGCCCTTCCCCTGGCTGCATGTTCTCTCTCGCTCTCTTTCTCTCTCTAATAAGTAAATAAATCTTTAAATGGGTTCATGACTATATTTGTGACAGAATCAAATTACATACTTAAAATATTTTCCAACATCCTTCATTAAGAAACTTTATCATTCTAGGAGGAATTGTTGATAAGGATCTTCGTCACTACCTCAACTTACGATTTCAGAAGGGTTCTGTGGACCACGAACTTCAACAAATCATCCGTGACAACCTCTACCTCCGCACGGTGCCATGTGAGTACAACAGGCGATGTTATTGTCTTTCTGTGTTAAAACTAAATGTTCAGCTATATATCCATTATTTTTTTTTAAGTTAAATTGCATTGATTTTTTTATGGTGGGCTTTTGGGACAAAATTGATTTGAGGTACGGAATTTTTTTGAGATATGGAATTTTTAAATGAAAAAGCTTGTAGCTGCCATTGTGTGGTTTATGATGATGTTGTAGCCAGAAGAGACTTGGGATTTTCAAGCTATAAAACCTATCATCTTACTTCTTAAATTAGTATTGAGAACTATTAACTCTAGTCCAGGATGTTGATGATTTAGAGTGAATCATGATTGGGGTAGAACTCCATGCTGGGAGACAGGAGAATGCAAATTAAATCTATCAGTTAAAACAACAATTTTGTAAATAGAATCTACACAGTAACTCCCAATCTTATCTCTGGTTTGCAGCAGGGGAACCTCACCAGTGAAAAGAAACTTATGCATTGAAAAGTAAAGCTTAATGTTCTATAACTCTTAGAAAGTGCTAATATTGAGTGTTGGGTACAAATTTCTTATATGCAACCTATAGATGTCCACAAAACAAAAATCCCTGATTATGAGCAGGTGCTGCTTCAAAAGAGAGGACTTGGTCAAATGATAAAATTCACACATTAACTTTTTAGTACCTGTTTCATTTTATTTAATAATCTTCTACTAACTTCAGGACAAATCAAGGACTTTTCAAGTCAGGTTCTAGATCCTACGTAAATATCAAAATCCATTTCCTTCAGGTTCCATGACCCCCAGAGACTTTACAAACTCTCCAGAAAATCTGTGGGTGTCGTGTGTATTCTTTTTGTTTTAGTGCTCCTCTGAATTTTATTAAACTCAAAGTTATGGGCTCTGGAAAGTTGATATTAAAGAAAGAAAAACTTAGGTAGGATAAATAAACAAGCAAAAATATGTGTATATTTATATACAGTTGCAGGGAAAGGGTATTGACCTACCAAAACTATGTGAAGGTATAGATCATGGATGATTATACTGAAATGTTGAAAACACAGAGAGAAGTGAAATGGAAAGTCAACCCCCAACCCTTTCCACCTATGCACATCTTAGGAGGGCTAGACTTGTGCCATTGTTAACACTGAATGTTCTGCAAAATAAAAATGCCAGGGCCCCAGCTATCACGTATTCTTAAGTGAGAATGCTTACTGATTGACATGTTGTCAGTCTAAATGCTACCTCTGTCCATTTGCGTTAGTGAAGTGAATAGACTGTTGCACTCTTGCTTTAAAACTAAAAGTTGAGAAAAGTGCATTCTTAAACTTGTAAGTTTGACATTAGAGTGATGGCCAGAAGAAGATGGATTAAAGTAAGTGACTGAACTATTTATAAGGTAATGGGTGGACGCATTTTCAAAGCTGTGATGTTGTCAGCGCAGCCATGTGCATTTATCTTTTGTGACATGAAAGAAAGGAAATCTGAAATACTGAATAAAGAATCCGGGCACTTTATTATGTTTAAAAGCTGAGGGAAATAGATAAGAGGCTGACATTCAGGAACACTTGTAGTCCTTGCTAAGGCGATGACATAAATAAGAAGTCTTAATTAAATATGAAGATAATAGGAGTAAATTTTGCATTAGTTAATTAACTTCTTAAATAAGTCATCTCTCTTTAGAGTACCAAAGAAATACTATTAAGGAAAAATAAATATAAGGGTAAAATAACTAGGCTTATATGAGTAAACATAAAGAGTTTTGTGATATGATTTCAGTACAAGGTCATGAATTCAATTAGAAGTCCTTGAATAGCTCCTATAAAGGAGATGATTAGAAATTCAATGAATCTGAATATTATAATCAAACAATTATTCTTTGGATTTGTAGCCACCACTCCTAATAGCCAATTCCAGTAATACTACTCACTAAGGATGCTCTTAACTTTGCATAAAAGTGAAGAAACATCTAAGATAGAAATGAGTCTGATTTGTATGATCTATAATCACTTTTATACTGACGAATTAGACCCGGATAATCCACCATCTTCACTCAGTATATCTTTTAATAAAATGTTCAGACATATGCAGAGTATGCAACAAAAATGTATCAGTTGTGTGAAAAATCCTGGCTTTATTTAAAAACTTAAATGTATGTCCAGCATATCTATTGACCTTGAGTATAGAGTGACGTTTGTTACATATTTTCTTGGGTCAGAAAATTCTCATTGGTTTTCATATAAACATAAAAGGAAATGGTACTACTGAAGCACATGTCACTGTTCTTACAAATGCATACATTGATATGTATGCCTCTTGTGTAATCTATTAATGGCACCAGGAATAGGTCCTGGGTAACTCCATGAAAAAAATAATGTAGTCAACTTATATCTATGAGGGGCTGGTTTAATTGTTTTTACAAGGCAAGACCCAACTGAGTAATTCTGTTTGCTACCACCAAATTACTCCACCACCAATAACTACAACTGGGTGGAAAGGAGCAGTCTTGGAGCTAGATTTCCTTGGTGTCTAGTGAATAAGGGAGGGTTCTGGGGTGAGAGCTCCAGGGACACTCTCCCCTCACACACCCCTATACAGCCAAATTCAGTTGTGGCCAAATTCAATTATGGCCAACTCCCTGAAAGGAATCTGGGTCCAGCTGCTGGTCGATTTCCAAGCTAAGCGGGGGAGGGAGGTGGTCAGCTCAGGTCTTTACTGGGCCTTAGCTATATATAACATAAATCCCATCAGTCTGTTACCTGCCCCATAAACAACAGTTGACTGCATTTAGCCTTTTCATTTTGTTTCCCCAGAACCTTACCTGAGAGCCTAGTTCTTCAAAAATATATTTCTTTAAGCTGTGTCTCTAGTCATGGAAGGCAGGACTTCGTCACAGAAATAGAATCATTGGGCATGTGGTGAACATGAGCGTACACGCTCCTGCATGCACACATAGAAGCTTCCATTCAATCAGTTTTCATTCTTTCAAATTACATCAGGGAGAAAAGATCCTTAGGAACTAACTCTTGATATTTTCACTAAAACATTAGCCAGTCACATGATTTATATCCATTAAAGATCTCAATCTGGACCTAAATACATGTCTTTTAGTTGCTAGTTGTGTAATTTATTGGGAGTGGAGGGTAAAAGTCTTAAGAGGATCCTGGTGTCCTAAAGTGAAAGTTGATTTTTAAAAAATAAATACTGTAAATGAATTTTTCTACTATTTGACTTCAGGCTGTATAGGATTTTTATGTAATAGAACTTCGGGAGATGTGAGTAAATAATGATGAGACATAATTGTTATAATCTAGAAGGTGACAAAGACTAACTAGGAAAAATGTATACAGATAAAGGACTCAAAAGAGTTCAGAACATCTATCAAATGGGATTTTCAATTACCTTAATAGTACACAAAAGACAATTTCAGAAGCACTAAGTTAGCAGGATCTATTTAGAGATTAGACAAGATTGTTTCATTGTAACATGTTAAGTGTACAAAATTAAGGCAGGATGTGGTGTTCTTTCAGTGAAAGTATATAAAAGAATTTAATGGAATTAATACAGAAAAACTGTTGGATTAATTTTCAAGTGTTTAAAAAGTAAAAACAGTATTTTGGTTTTAATATTCTACTGAGCATAAAGGTTGCATATAGTTAACTCTTGAGTCTAATCAACCATGGTTAAATTGGCTATGCTTCTTAACCATGAAAAAAAAATAGCCACTTTCATTTACTGATGAAATTCTAGTTTTTCTATCCTTAATATTTATTAAAGACACAAATTAATTTTCAAGGCAGGTATGAGCACAGATATAAATTTTAGATGCTTTTTCCCATTATACCAGATGCCATGAAGAACTTCAACGACCAATTTTTAAAGTTTCAAAATGAAATGGAAGGTAGTTAAAATTGAACTTCTCTCCCAAGTTCATACTTTGTCATTTGGTGAGATGGTTTTATTGGGAAACATTTTAAATTTATTTGAAGCCAAAAGAAATACCAGTGTATACCAAGTAAAAGACAAAAATCAATAAAACCAAAGGTTTAAAACTATTCCATAAAAAGTGAACAAAATGAAAAACATAGATTTAAGATATGAAAGAAATTACTTTTATGGAAGAGCTGGTTGAGGTGTAGCTCACAATGATGTTTCTACATATTTAAGCACTTTAAGTTATCGTGAACTAAATCATGTGAAAAAGAAGTAGCATCAAGAATAAAATTTAAGATTTCTGATATATATTTTTTAAATTTCTGTTATGATAATTATCTTTTATGGAGAAGTAAATAGAAGCAGATTCTTTAAGAGTTATGGGAACTTTTTCCTTTTAAGAACATGCCAAAAGGTATAGCTATGCAAGGGGTCAAAATCCCATTCCCTTCGTTATATAGGATTACGGTCGGAGAGGACAATTGGAGAGAAGCTGGTGAACACATATTTACGAAAAAGTCTGAATTTTTTTTTAAAAGTTTTAAATTAGAGCAGAACTTCTAGTATACTGCATGGGCAAAAATAATTTTAATTCTTAAGCACACATCGGTACTTTTAAGCTTATAAAAATACTTGTTAATATTCAATAAGGCAATATGTTTTTGTGGGCATAAATGAATCTTTCTAATTACTTATAATTTTCATCATGAAAGTATAGTTCTAAGCATGTAGTAAGAAAAGAAAGTGATATCACCTCCTGTGGGTTATACTACCAAAAAAAATTTTTTTTCCAATGACATGAAATTCTGTGAGTTGAAGGTGATCAAGAGCATAATTAAGGACTCCTAATATCTTTAAGCAGTATAGGTTCATGTGTTGGAAAGGTAGGTTGAATTATAGGTAGACATATAGGCATAGAACTAGAGATATCAGATACAACTGAATTTTAAACAAACATATAGTTCAACAGATATATATTATATATGTTTCAACCTTGGCCTTATTACTTCAAATAAGAATCATTGATTTAAAATCTTCTTTTAAAGTTGATTTTAGATTATGAATCATGTTCTTTTGCAGTTATTTCTGAATCAAGTTGCCAGATTTTTGTTCTTTGAAAGTGAATTTTTTAAACAGCCTAATTGTATTCGGTGCTAAATTTGAGAATAAGTTTATTAGAGAATAAATATGATTATTAGCATTGTGGACCAAAGGAGAAAGAAATCTATAAACAAATGAAACTAAATTTCTTGAGAGATTTGTAAACTGCCCTGGGAAACTAGCTCAAAAGAAAAATTTCAAAAGTTTCTGAGTAGTAGCAAATACTTGAAAGGTTACTCATTCAGATGTATGCCTGAGTGGTACATGTATTAAAAAAGTTTTATTACTTTATACAGAAAGCTGTATTAGGTTTACTTTCTGCCCCTTATCTCTGAGAATAGTAAGATCTAGTTTCATGTCATATACGTGAAAGTACAATACATTTTCCTTTTTCTTTTTCCCATTGAGCAGAATGAATGCTTCTTTCCTGGTCAGATAGTAACATTCATTGAGTTGGTGACAAAGTACTCTATAGGAGAGAAATGGCTTCAAAACGTTGCTTAAATGGAAAGTCAAGAAACATTAGAAGTGATTGCATTCATTTATCCATTTGATACCACCAGACACTAGTTTTTGAATAAAGGAACACATCTGGCCCCCAAAATGCAAAAAAACACCAATAGTGAACAACCTTACTAATATTCCAAACCATATAGAATTCCCTTTGCCCTGATTTGATCAACTTTTCTGTGTATGGCTGTGACCTAATCTTTCCTCTTGGTTTTTCTCTTTCGGTTTGTATTTCTTTCTTTCCTTTTTATAAGAGGGTGGTTCTTCATGGGAAACCTGGGTTTGTGGACCATGGGTGAAGTAGGCAAATGGTACGAACACTCTTGGGTTTCAGTGGCTTCAGCAGCTGACCTAGAGAAGAATTGGAGATGAGTGCTTGAAGCCTATTTTCTACCTCCAGAAAAGCCGGTAATCACAGTCAGTGGAAAATAGCTCATCTTCTATGGAGCCCAGAATCTGCTCCCTGCAGACTTCAAAACTGTAACCCAGTTGGATAAAAGGAGGTCAACATCTCTTATTGGATGCCACTGCACTTTTTGAATAGAAAGAATTAAGACTCTGTCAGGTTCACATCTACTCAAGTTTCCAAAGTCTGCTGACTAGGACATAGGCTGTTGGATGATTATGTAGCTGAAGGAAAGCAGTGGGCAGATGGCAAGGATACTGGTGTTCTTATGGGACTTTAAGGCTGTAAATTTGTAGTAGAAAACTCAATTTCTGATTCAAATGCATCTGTCCAAAAGAAGGAAAAAGGAACACTAATTGTGGTTACTGATATTCTAATAACTAGTACACGAGTCAAAGTTATTTACACTTTGTAGGTTAGCATCACTAGAGCTTGGTGAATAGCAGGAACACTTGGCTTTTCTTATTTGGCAACATGGCACTGTGGACAGAACACTCATCAAAGAATTAAGAGTAATTATTTCTGGACTAGGCTCTACCACTAACTAACTATAGGACCTTGGCAAAAGCCTTACCTTTTGGACTAAGGGGCGGGAGGATAGGGAATGAAAGAAGTAATTCTATAATGGTTCTTTCTACTCTAAAATGCTGTAATTTTCTGATTCTGCTGGCTTGTTCTTCTTTATATTATCGTTATTCAAATCACTTCATCAAATTGGCTTAAATTATTCTGAGTATGGAATGCCCTTGATATTCAGCAGGTGTAAACAGCTTATGGAAACTGAAGATATATCAAATACAGCAGACACTTCAGGGAAAAATAAAGAGCTGGGTTTAAATTAAGTGCAGTTCTGGATAAAACCAGCCATGCGTGTACTTTCAGATTTTTCTATGAATGTCAAGTTAAGGATGCCATCATAGGTCTGATGTTCCTTGAAATTTCCCTTCACTATTCATGAAACTCTGAAATATGGTCTAGTTTTAGTAAGTGGATGGGAAAATAAACATAATCAGAAATACAAAGCTTTTAAAATTGCTCTCCTCCTTTGGAATGTGTAATAAGCTGAGATGTGACATAAAGACTTCTGAAGCATGAGGTATATTATTATGAAAATGTGATTGTAATTTTTACATAAGATGTTTAACATGAAATATAGTATCTTCTAATGTTGAACTTTAATAAATGTCACTTATGCAAGTGAATGGTGCTGGGTCGACGCCCAAATAGATCTAGCTAATGGGAGGCTAAATCAGTGCTCAGTGCAATATTTTCAGCACAGTTGAGAAATTTAGGAGGTGCAGTAGTGTTTCTCAGTCTGGTAATTAGAAGGTAAAAGCAAGGTAAGATTGCTAATTGATTCAATTAAGAAGTATCCATAGAGCCTGCCTTTTGTAGGCAAGTCAGATGTTTACATAGGATCAATTTCCAGTTAGTTTCCCAGTTCCTGTTCCAAGCTTTCTTTCTTAAAACCTAGGTTTCAGGATTATTGCTTTTTATGCACACAAAATCAGGAAGTATCTGCACAAGCTCTGTCGGAATGAAGATAGAGTTTTACCTACTGCTCAACACAACCCAGTTGTATGCATAAATGATAGCTCCTTAACTTGTCCTCCAAAGAAAACACGGAATTGGGGAGCTAATGCCAAGCCATGTATATCTGTCCTCTCCCATTTTTGGTAGGAATTCTGAATCCTTTTCTGTTCTTTTTAATTGTTTGACACTGATGAAAAACTGTGCAGGTCAGTAAAGGACCTAAATATTTGTAGGAAAGCTGAGACTACCTGTCCTGAATCTCGTTCATCTTAACATTCCCAATGGGAGAATGGTTGGTGAGTGCCCACACAAGACAAGCCCTAGGTAGTAGACTTCATGAATATCAATCAGAACAGTTCTTTCAGTTACAGCCGCCATTTGCAGAATACTTCCGATGTGCAAACGTTTTTCAGACATTTTCTAATTGAATCCTCACAGCATCCCTCGAAGGCATGATCCCCACTTTTGAAGATATATGGAGAAATTGAAGCTCCAATGTTAAGTAACAGGCCAGACACAATGCACTAACTGAGTGGAGGAGCAGAGATTCCATCCCAGGATTTGGCTCCCAGCCCACACTCTACATGAGAAGAACTCTCTGGTAGAAGTTCTGAGGAGTCACGGGCACCATAAGGGTGCATCCAAAGAGGTTCAGAGATGCTCTTAGGATAGAAAAAAGAGGAAAAGTAAAGAACTGCAAGGTATCTAGTGAGCATAAATGGAGTTCCATCAATACAAAAGACTTATTTTTTGTCAAGCAGATATGGACAGAAATTCCTACAATAAAAAATATATATTTATATTTATATAATCATATATACATATATGGTTGTCAGGAAAGTTTTCAAATTGATTGGCTACCTTCAAGTCAATTCATCTTGACATGAGGCTCTTGATTGGCCATTAATTAACCAAGTACGAAATTGTCTTTTTTTTAGAATGTCATCACCAGAAATATTGGAATATTTAAACACCTAAGGGGATTAAAAAAAATAATTGATAAATATATTATTTCAATAATTAAAACCATTAGCCTTATTATAAGAAGAGAGATAAAATAGCAAAGGACTCTACATTATCTAGAAGCTTCCTTAATTTCTAAACTTTGCTCATAAAAACTTATTTAACCTCAGCTCTACCAGATCTTCTACCAGCATTTCATACTCTGAATTCTAATCTAAATCTAAAATTCTAACTACATAAAACTCTATAAACAGGTATTTACAAAAGTTTCCAGTTCTTCACCTTGGCATTTTATAAAAGTATTTCTTTTGCAAACCACTGCAAGGGTGATGGATGGAGTTGGGGGCAGGGGAGGGAATGTATTAACATTTACCAAACATCTACATGCAATGACTATAATGATGCCCTTGTGTTTTGCAATCCTATGAGAAATATGTCGTGGTGTCCATTTTCCAGATGAGGAAATTTAGCGTTAGAGAGGTTAAGAATCCCCCCACACTACAGCTGCTAAATAGATAACAAGGAATTCAAGTGTATAGATCTGTCTGATGCCAAAATCCGTTTATCAGATGTACCATGTTACATCCTTGGTCACTATAGCTCTGATTTCCCCTACAGTTTGTGAACAAATTTTGGTAGGTCCTAGAACATAGGAGACTGCTTAGATGTATATCTGTATTTTTTACCTAATGTTTCCATAAAAGCAGAAAAAATCATGAAAATGGATAGTGAATTATGTAAGGCGTCTAAATCACACATTCATTCCCACAATTGCTGTGCAGGAGACCCACTGGTATCAGTCCTACCAATGCTCCAGAAAGACCCAGATCAGTAGCAGATTGATATTATTCAACATTATTCAACAATAGCATGCCCTCCTCTGTTCTTGCCCTCATACAGTATCTGAAAGTAACCAGAACAGAGACAGCTGTGTTTTTTGCTTCAGAATTTTTAACATTTTAATGGGGAAAAAAAAGGGGTCCTTTTCCTGCTGAAAAGAAACACTACTTTGCCATCTCAGTATAACTGGTTCTCCACTGACTCAGCTGTCACTTGCAGCCCAGTTTAGTGACAGCTTTTCAGTTCCCAAATCCTCCAACTAGCTCTCTGAGTATAGTTCTATGATGACACAAGTTGGCACAACTTGTCTGATCCCTTCACCAGGAACACATGGAATTGAGATGTCCACATATGCTCACAGATACTCCTTGGCTTCTGGGAAAATGCCCCAATTCTAACTAAAGGAATCCAGATTAATATGCACAGTGATATTTAGTATCCATGGAGCAACTTAAATCATTAAGGAGCCAATGAGTGGGCAGCTTCTGTCAAGCTTTCACTTCTTACTACTTTCGGTATCAAAGAATTTGGTGGTGGTTGTTTTTCTAATTCATAAAGCAAAACAGCATATAATGTGTTATTCAGGGTTTGGCAGGAAATAAAGCCATGAAAGGAAGAAGAGATTTAGGAAATCAGCTGTTTAGAAAATTGCTGTTAAAATTAGAAAAGGGGATTGCAGAATAGATCCTCAGGAACAATACTCAAAAAATACAGAACTTCCCTACCAGGGTAAGGGCTGCCCCTGAGACCTGCCCATAGCTGCAGAGCTATGATTCATGAAGCCAGCATTGGGAAATCGCCACTGTGGCTGCAATCACCACAGTTCCCTCTTAACACTTAAGAATCTGGAGAATGGACATGGGGAGCCTCCTACAGAAAACATGGTATCTCCAAGAACTTTTAGGATGAAAGGAAAAAAAAATCACCTTTAACCAACTTTCTTTTCCATGATAACCCAATAGGCATACAGTATCAGTGTTTTAAATTTATCACTTTTAAAAGACCATTCTACGTTTTAAATTCCTTTTTGATGACTCTATAGTCAAATACTAACAATATAAGTAATTGTTATGAAATTTTAGTGAAAAGATTTACAGTGCATTTTTAAAGTAGGGTTTTTACTTTTCTATGTATGCCCAAGCTCCTAATGATTGATTTACAGTAGGCTGATTATACAAAAGCTACCAGGGAAACGTATTTGTTCTTTGGAAAACCAAGCTACTTATGCATTATCAGTGTATTCTGGAATTGTTCTACTCTTCTTATAGCATGAGACATTTTAAACGTGTGTAAGAGTCTTTGTTCATTTTTTATTCACAACTTTATTATTAAAAAGTATGAATATGACACTAATAAAATTTAGTTCATAATTATATTTCTCACATGAAAAAGCAATTGACAAAAATTGCTTTCAGAACATAATTTAAACTTGGAGCAAGAAAAGGAATCTTAATTAAAAGTGAGGAGTTGAATATATTATTTGAAGCACTACAGAAAATTAATTATATTTTGAAAGAAGATGCTTTCTGCTCTAAGTGGCACAACACCTGTGACCAGAGGTCAACATTGGAAGCTTTTTGTTGGCCCCAACATCATTTCTTTACCTCAAAGTTCACTAAGGAGTCTTTTAGTAGAATGAAATACATAAAAGATGCATATACAAGGAAAACATAAGTACAATTTGGAGAATTTGTATTTAAGCTGACCCTACCATGAGTTTTGGAAAAAAGACATCTGGTTCCCCAATACAAATTAAAAAAAAATAAATTTAGTTATTCTGTGGGTTAAATGTTATTTTCCTTCTGAATATGGCTATATTCATAGAAAGTTATCTTTCTAATTCATTAGTTTTTAAAAAAAGTGCAATTGTTAATTCAGAATGTCATTAACATAGATTTATATTAATTCAAGGTATCATTAACCTGTTAAATTTAAAGAGATTATAAGTTTATAAACTTATATATATTGTATCTTATCTTAATTCAGTTTAACTAACATTGAGAGCTACTATGTGTGCATGACCAGCCTGGTCCTGGAAATATGGAATGATGAAAACATGAGTCCTATTCTCTAGGGATGTATCCTTACCTCAAGTTCAAATATAGGTAAACAAATATCATTCTTCTCACTTTACAGATAGGTAAACTGAATATATACAAGTAACTAAGGTAAAATAATGACCTTGTATTATAATTAAGATGTATAGCCAGTTGAAGACTTTGGGGAATAATTATTTAAAAAACCTAAGTAAATTCATCTTTGTATAGCAATAATGATGAGATTGTGGGACTTAATGGAGAAATAGACCAAGAAGGGCTGAACTCAGCTGAGCAATATGAGCCCAGTTTTGAGAACTCTGTTCTCACCTGCTCTTCTATATTCATACTCTAGATTTCTTATGAGTGGGGAGAAGAATAAGAAGAAAAGAAAGCAAGAATTAGAAGGAAAGAAAGAAAAACAAATATTATGGCAATCCCTGAAGAACTAAAGGTTTTTTTGGATTACCCTGTCATTACAGGGTAAACTTAGTCACATTTACTAGTTAGAGGCACACATTTTTTACCTTAGAATAACTCTGGATTCTTCAGAATTTGTGAACAGAGCCCTTAGATTGGGAACAATGGATCCATGATTTCCTCAGTGGAAATCTGGTAGTAAATACAGCCTGAGGTAGTTAAGGACTGTTGTGATGGACCATCCCTGCCTGTGTTCCCAAGAAGCCTAGAGTTATATCAAGCATGTAATCTGTTAATCCGTGAGTGCTCTCTTCATTATTGAGAAGAGAAATGAGGCTCAACAAATTGAGTAGCCCATGATCATTTGGCTTATATATGGCAGATCCAGAGTTAAAACTTGGTTTTTCTCTTGTTTACAAGATATACAGAGATATAGATATATATACACACACACACACATTTACTTATATCTACTATATAAAACATGACATGTGCTTATGAATATATATGTATTATGTGTCTGTATAGAGATATATAGATCTCTTGCTCTCTTCTCTCTCTCTCTCTCTATATATATATATAGTCTCTCCCATCAGTAAAATAATGAGACACACACAACACCTGTGTAAGGGGTATTATATACATATTACAGATGTTTTGAAAATTGAAGTTCAGTCCAAGTTCACATATAGGTGATAAAAAATAGATCATAGATTTTTTTAACCCAGTTTGGGCCTATCTTCAAATGTACTTATCTATTTTATCTATCTAATATTATTTTATATTCATTGCTATCTATTATATCTATCACAGAGTAGATGTTTAAAGGCCAACTTTTTTCTTCAAAATAGTAAGTATTGTGAAAGTCAGATTATTATTAACTGTAGCAGCCAGGGATGAAAGACTTCAGGGAAAAGGCAAGCCTTATTAACCCAGCTTTGGAAACCAAGTGTAATTGAATAGGTGGCAAGAGCCAGAGGGCATTCCAGTTGAGAAGACATTTTGAGCAAATCCTCAGTCCTGGTAATGTGCATGAGAAAAATAGGGGTGGAGTTTTTATAGTTCAAGGTATTGGGTGGGAAGTCAAGAGAAGAAGAGAAGGTCAAGATTCAGAGTGCTATGAAGCTGATTAGAAGAGTTTGAATTTTATTCTTTTAACTGTTTGTAGCATTTTAAAGCCCATCTAGACCAAACATTATCATTTAACATAACACAATAAAGTACTTGGATTTAAATCCCAGTTGTAGCATTTTCTAACTAGGTGGCCTTAGTAAAATAGGTAGTCTTTCTGTGACATTGTTTCATCATTTATAAAATGGGGATAAAATAGTACTTACCTCATAGAAATATTGAGAAAATTAAACAAATTAAGATGGTCGGAACAATGTCTTGCAGAAATTAATGCTTAATTAATTTGGCTGTTATTACAAAAGTCCTTATGAGGAGTGCTAAGGGGACAGACTTGTATTTTAGGAAGATGAATCTAATAGTAATTATTGTCAGTACTTGTAAATACACAGTGAGTTGTCCTCAAGTACTTGAAATGGTAAATAACATTGCCATGTTGCTAGTTAAATCTCATATTTATACTTAGTGGGCGAAAACAGGATTGGCAGAGTCACTTTTATGAGTCAGAATAGCTCCAAGGAAAACAAAGCTACACTATAAGCAGATTGACCATGATAACATCGCTAGAGCATGGTTTCTCAACCCTGATACTATTGGTATTTTGGGTGAATAGTTCTTTGTTGTGGGCACTGCCCTGTGCATTGTAGGATGTTTAGCAATATCTCTGACTCCTGCCTACGAGATGCCAGCTGCCCTCCCTGACTTGTCACAACCAAAATTGTCTCCAGACATTGTTAAATGTTTCTTGGGAAGCAAAAATCTTCCCAGTTGAGAACCAACACTGTAAAGAATGTGACAGTGTATGTCAAAGTGACAAAGAAGAGTCAAGTAGTTAAGGGTTGGTAGTGTCCCTGCCAAATATTGTGAAGAGAAAAATCATAACCACTGAATGTCACAATGACCAGGATGCCCTAACAAGGAGAATGATAACAATTCACTAAATGTCAGTCACTGAAGTCCCAGAAACTATAGTACAACCCCCTTATGAAATGTGTCTTAGATTATCTGATGTCATTAGACTCAATTTCTGTAGCTTCTCTAGTTCTGACTGTGTCTGAACACAAATCAGTCTGTGTATGATGTATTTTTTCATGGAGTTTTGCTACCTGTTTATGTTCAAATTCTTATATATTTATTACAGAGATGATATTCTAGACCATTTGAAAGCAATTTTTTATTGTAAACTAGCAAATGGGTTTTCCATTTTGGTTATCATCTGTGCTATCAGTGCTCAATCTCCTATAGTACTGACCAAAGTCCAGGCTTNGTAGTTCAACAGATATATATTATATATGTTTCAACCTTGGCCTTATTACTTCAAATAAGAATCATCGATTTAAAATCTTCTTTTAAAGTTGATTTTAGATTATGAATCATGTTCTTTTGCAGTTATTTCTGAATCAAGTTGCCAGATTTTTGTTCTTTGAAAGTGAATTTTTTAAACAGCCTAATTGTATTCGGTGCTAAATTTGAGAATAAGTTTATTAGAGAATAAATATGATTATTAGCATTGTGGACCAAAGGAGAAAGAAATCTATAAACAAATGAAACTAAATTTCTTGAGAGATTTGTAAACTGCCCTGGGAAACTAGCTCAAAAGAAAAATTTCAAAAGTTTCTGAGTAGTAGCAAATACTTGAAAGGTTACTCATTCAGATGTATGCCTGAGTGGTACATGTATTAAAAAAGTTTTATTACTTTATACAGAAAGCTGTATTAGGTTTACTTTCTGCCCCTTATCTCTGAGAATAGTAAGATCTAGTTTCATGTCATATACGTGAAAGTACAATACATTTTCCTTTTTCTTTTTCCCATTGAGCAGAATGAATGCTTCTTTCCTGGTCAGATAGTAACATTCATTGAGTTGGTGACAAAGTACTCTATAGGAGAGAAATGGCTTCAAAACGTTGCTTAAATGGAAAGTCAAGAAACATTAGAAGTGATTGCATTCATTTATCCATTTGATACCACCAGACACTAGTTTTTGAATAAAGGAACACATCTGGCCCCCAAAATGCAAAAAAACACCAATAGTGAACAACCTTACTAATATTCCAAACCATATAGAATTCCCTTTGCCCTGATTTGATCAACTTTTCTGTGTATGGCTGTGACCTAATCTTTCCTCTTGGTTTTTCTCTTTCGGTTTGTATTTCTTTCTTTCCTTTTTATAAGAGGGTGGTTCTTCATGGGAAACCTGGGTTTGTGGACCATGGGTGAAGTAGGCAAATGGTACGAACACTCTTGGGTTTCAGTGGCTTCAGCAGCTGACCTAGAGAAGAATTGGAGATGAGTGCTTGAAGCCTATTTTCTACCTCCAGAAAAGCCGGTAATCACAGTCAGTGGAAAATAGCTCATCTTCTATGGAGCCCAGAATCTGCTCCCTGCAGACTTCAAAACTGTAACCCAGTTGGATAAAAGGAGGTCAACATCTCTTATTGGATGCCACTGCACTTTTTGAATAGAAAGAATTAAGACTCTGTCAGGTTCACATCTACTCAAGTTTCCAAAGTCTGCTGACTAGGACATAGGCTGTTGGATGATTATGTAGCTGAAGGAAAGCAGTGGGCAGATGGCAAGGATACTGGTGTTCTTATGGGACTTTAAGGCTGTAAATTTGTAGTAGAAAACTCAATTTCTGATTCAAATGCATCTGTCCAAAAGAAGGAAAAAGGAACACTAATTGTGGTTACTGATATTCTAATAACTAGTACACGAGTCAAAGTTATTTACACTTTGTAGGTTAGCATCACTAGAGCTTGGTGAATAGCAGGAACACTTGGCTTTTCTTATTTGGCAACATGGCACTGTGGACAGAACACTCATCAAAGAATTAAGAGTAATTATTTCTGGACTAGGCTCTACCACTAACTAACTATAGGACCTTGGCAAAAGCCTTACCTTTTGGACTAAGGGGCGGGAGGATAGGGAATGAAAGAAGTAATTCTATAATGGTTCTTTCTACTCTAAAATGCTGTAATTTTCTGATTCTGCTGGCTTGTTCTTCTTTATATTATCGTTATTCAAATCACTTCATCAAATTGGCTTAAATTATTCTGAGTATGGAATGCCCTTGATATTCAGCAGGTGTAAACAGCTTATGGAAACTGAAGATATATCAAATACAGCAGACACTTCAGGGAAAAATAAAGAGCTGGGTTTAAATTAAGTGCAGTTCTGGATAAAACCAGCCATGCGTGTACTTTCAGATTTTTCTATGAATGTCAAGTTAAGGATGCCATCATAGGTCTGATGTTCCTTGAAATTTCCCTTCACTATTCATGAAACTCTGAAATATGGTCTAGTTTTAGTAAGTGGATGGGAAAATAAACATAATCAGAAATACAAAGCTTTTAAAATTGCTCTCCTCCTTTGGAATGTGTAATAAGCTGAGATGTGACATAAAGACTTCTGAAGCATGAGGTATATTATTATGAAAATGTGATTGTAATTTTTACATAAGATGTTTAACATGAAATATAGTATCTTCTAATGTTGAACTTTAATAAATGTCACTTATGCAAGTGAATGGTGCTGGGTCGACGCCCAAATAGATCTAGCTAATGGGAGGCTAAATCAGTGCTCAGTGCAATATTTTCAGCACAGTTGAGAAATTTAGGAGGTGCAGTAGTGTTTCTCAGTCTGGTAATTAGAAGGTAAAAGCAAGGTAAGATTGCTAATTGATTCAATTAAGAAGTATCCATAGAGCCTGCCTTTTGTAGGCAAGTCAGATGTTTACATAGGATCAATTTCCAGTTAGTTTCCCAGTTCCTGTTCCAAGCTTTCTTTCTTAAAACCTAGGTTTCAGGATTATTGCTTTTTATGCACACAAAATCAGGAAGTATCTGCACAAGCTCTGTCGGAATGAAGATAGAGTTTTACCTACTGCTCAACACAACCCAGTTGTATGCATAAATGATAGCTCCTTAACTTGTCCTCCAAAGAAAACACGGAATTGGGGAGCTAATGCCAAGCCATGTATATCTGTCCTCTCCCATTTTTGGTAGGAATTCTGAATCCTTTTCTGTTCTTTTTAATTGTTTGACACTGATGAAAAACTGTGCAGGTCAGTAAAGGACCTAAATATTTGTAGGAAAGCTGAGACTACCTGTCCTGAATCTCGTTCATCTTAACATTCACAATGGGAGGATGGTTGGTGAGTGCCCACACAAGACAAGCCCTAGGTAGTAGACTTCATGAATACCAATCAGAACAGTTCTTTCAGTTACAGCCGCCATTTGCAGAATACTTCCGATGTGCAAACGTTTTTCAGACATTTTCTAATTGAATCCTCACAGCATCCCTCGAAGGCATGATCCCCACTTTTGAAGATATATGGAGAAATTGAAGCTCCAATGTTAAGTAACAGGCCAGACACAATGCACTAACTGAGTGGAGGAGCAGAGATTCCATCCCAGGATTTGGCTCCCAGCCCACACTCTACATGAGAAGAACTCTCTGGTAGAAGTTCTGAGGAGTCACGGGCACCATAAGGGTGCATCCAAAGAGGTTCAGAGATGCTCTTAGGATAGAAAAAAGAGGAAAAGTAAAGAACTGCAAGGTATCTAGTGAGCATAAATGGAGTTCCATCAATACAAAAGACTTATTTTTTGTCAAGCAGATATGGACAGAAATTCCTACAATAAAAAAAATATATTTATATTTATATAATCATATATACATATATGGTTGTCAGGAAAGTTTTCAAATTGATTGGCTACCTTCAAGTCAATTCATCTTGACATGAGGCTCTTGATTGGCCATTAATTAACCAAGTACGAAATTGTCTTTTTTTTAGAATGTCATCACCAGAAATATTGGAATATTTAAACACCTAAGGGGATTAAAAAAAATAATTGATAAATATATTATTTCAATAATTAAAACCATTAGCCTTATTATAAGAAGAGAGATAAAATAGCAAAGGACTCTACATTATCTAGAAGCTTCCTTAATTTCTAAACTTTGCTCATAAAAACTTATTTAACCTCAGCTCTACCAGATCTTCTACCAGCATTTCATACTCTGAATTCTAATCTAAATCTAAAATTCTAACTACATAAAACTCTATAAACAGGTATTTACAAAAGTTTCCAGTTCTTCACCTTGGCATTTTATAAAAGTATTTCTTTTGCAAACCACTGCAAGGGTGATGGATGGAGTTGGGGGCAGGGGAGGGAATGTATTAACATTTACCAAACATCTACATGCAATGACTATAATGATGCCCTTGTGTTTTGCAATCCTATGAGAACTATGTCGTGGTGTCCATTTTCCAGATGAGGAAATTTAGCGTTAGAGAGGTTAAGAATCCCCCCACACTACAGCTGCTAAATAGATAACAAGGAATTCAAGTGTATAGATCTGTCTGATGCCAAAATCCGTTTATCAGATGTACCATGTTACATCCTTGGTCACTATAGCTCTGATTTCCCCTACAGTTTGTGAACAAATTTTGGTAGGTCCTAGAACATAGGAGACTGCTTAGATGTATATCTGTATTTTTTACCTAATGTTTCCATAAAAGCAGAAAAAATCATGAAAATGGATAGTGAATTATGTAAGGCGTCTAAATCACACATTCATTCCCACAATTGCTGTGCAGGAGACCCACTGGTATCAGTCCTACCAATGCTCCAGAAAGACCCAGATCAGTAGCAGATTGATATTATTCAACATTATTCAACAATAGCATGCCCTCCTCTGTTCTTGCCCTCATACAGTATCTGAAAGTAACCAGAACAGAGACAGCTGTGTTTTTTGCTTCAGAATTTTTAACATTTTAATGGGGAAAAAAAAGGGGTCCTTTTCCTGCTGAAAAGAAACACTACTTTGCCATCTCAGTATAACTGGTTCTCCACTGACTCAGCTGTCACTTGCAGCCCAGTTTAGTGACAGCTTTTCAGTTCCCAAATCCTCCAACTAGCTCTCTGAGTATAGTTCTATGATGACACAAGTTGGCACAACTTGTCTGATCCCTTCACCAGGAACACATGGAATTGAGATGTCCACATATGCTCACAGATACTCCTTGGCTTCTGGGAAAATGCCCCAATTCTAACTAAAGGAATCCAGATTAATATGCACAGTGATATTTAGTATCCATGGAGCAACTTAAATCATTAAGGAGCCAATGAGTGGGCAGCTTCTGTCAAGCTTTCACTTCTTACTACTTTCGGTATCAAAGAATTTGGTGGTGGTTGTTTTTCTAATTCATAAAGCAAAACAGCATATAATGTGTTATTCAGGGTTTGGCAGGAAATAAAGCCATGAAAGGAAGAAGAGATTTAGGAAATCAGCTGTTTAGAAAATTGCTGTTAAAATTAGAAAAGGGGATTGCAGAATAGATCCTCAGGAACAATACTCAAAAAATACAGAACTTCCCTACCAGGGTAAGGGCTGCCCCTGAGACCTGCCCATAGCTGCAGAGCTATGATTCATGAAGCCAGCATTGGGAAATCGCCACTGTGGCTGCAATCACCACAGTTCCCTCTTAACACTTAAGAATCTGGAGAATGGACATGGGGAGCCTCCTACAGAAAACATGGTATCTCCAAGAACTTTTAGGATGAAAGGAAAAAAAAATCACCTTTAACCAACTTTCTTTTCCATGATAACCCAATAGGCATACAGTATCAGTGTTTTAAATTTATCACTTTTAAAAGACCATTCTACGTTTTAAATTCCTTTTTGATGACTCTATAGTCAAATACTAACAATATAAGTAATTGTTATGAAATTTTAGTGAAAAGATTTACAGTGCATTTTTAAAGTAGGGTTTTTACTTTTCTATGTATGCCCAAGCTCCTAATGATTGATTTACAGTAGGCTGATTATACAAAAGCTACCAGGGAAACGTATTTGTTCTTTGGAAAACCAAGCTACTTATGCATTATCAGTGTATTCTGGAATTGTTCTACTCTTCTTATAGCATGAGACATTTTAAACGTGTGTAAGAGTCTTTGTTCATTTTTTATTCACAACTTTATTATTAAAAAGTATGAATATGACACTAATAAAATTTAGTTCATAATTATATTTCTCACATGAAAAAGCAATTGACAAAAATTGCTTTCAGAACATAATTTAAACTTGGAGCAAGAAAAGGAATCTTAATTAAAAGTGAGGAGTTGAATATATTATTTGAAGCACTACAGAAAATTAATTATATTTTGAAAGAAGATGCTTTCTGCTCTAAGTGGCACAACACCTGTGACCAGAGGTCAACATTGGAAGCTTTTTGTTGGCCCCAACATCATTTCTTTACCTCAAAGTTCACTAAGGAGTCTTTTAGTAGAATGAAATACATAAAAGATGCATATACAAGGAAAACATAAGTACAATTTGGAGAATTTGTATTTAAGCTGACCCTACCATGAGTTTTGGAAAAAAGACATCTGGTTCCCCAATACAAATTAAAAAAAAATAAATTTAGTTATTCTGTGGGTTAAATGTTATTTTCCTTCTGAATATGGCTATATTCATAGAAAGTTATCTTTCTAATTCATTAGTTTTTAAAAAAAGTGCAATTGTTAATTCAGAATGTCATTAACATAGATTTATATTAATTCAAGGTATCATTAACCTGTTAAATTTAAAGAGATTATAAGTTTATAAACTTATATATATTGTATCTTATCTTAATTCAGTTTAACTAACATTGAGAGCTACTATGTGTGCATGACCAGCCTGGTCCTGGAAATATGGAATGATGAAAACATGAGTCCTATTCTCTAGGGATGTATCCTTACCTCAAGTTCAAATATAGGTAAACAAATATCATTCTTCTCACTTTACAGATAGGTAAACTGAATATATACAAGTAACTAAGGTAAAATAATGACCTTGTATTATAATTAAGATGTATAGCCAGTTGAAGACTTTGGGGAATAATTATTTAAAAAACCTAAGTAAATTCATCTTTGTATAGCAATAATGATGAGATTGTGGGACTTAATGGAGAAATAGACCAAGAAGGGCTGAACTCAGCTGAGCAATATGAGCCCAGTTTTGAGAACTCTGTTCTCACCTGCTCTTCTATATTCATACTCTAGATTTCTTATGAGTGGGGAGAAGAATAAGAAGAAAAGAAAGCAAGAATTAGAAGGAAAGAAAGAAAAACAAATATTATGGCAATCCCTGAAGAACTAAAGGTTTTTTTGGATTACCCTGTCATTACAGGGTAAACTTAGTCACATTTACTAGTTAGAGGCACACATTTTTTACCTTAGAATAACTCTGGATTCTTCAGAATTTGTGAACAGAGCCCTTAGATTGGGAACAATGGATCCATGATTTCCTCAGTGGAAATCTGGTAGTAAATACAGCCTGAGGTAGTTAAGGACTGTTGTGATGGACCATCCCTGCCTGTGTTCCCAAGAAGCCTAGAGTTATATCAAGCATGTAATCTGTTAATCCGTGAGTGCTCTCTTCATTATTGAGAAGAGAAATGAGGCTCAACAAATTGAGTAGCCCATGATCATTTGGCTTATATATGGCAGATCCAGAGTTAAAACTTGGTTTTTCTCTTGTTTACAAGATATACAGAGATATAGATATATATACACACACACACACATTTACTTATATCTACTATATAAAACATGACATGTGCTTATGAATATATATGTATTATGTGTCTGTATAGAGATATATAGATCTCTTGCTCTCTTCTCTCTCTCTCTCTCTCTATATATATATAGTCTCTCCCATCAGTAAAATAATGAGACACACACAACACCTGTGTAAGGGGTATTATATACATATTACAGATGTTTTGAAAATTGAAGTTCAGTCCAAGTTCACATATAGGTGATAAAAAATAGATCATAGATTTTTTTAACCCAGTTTGGGCCTATCTTCAAATGTACTTATCTATTTTATCTATCTAATATTATTTTATATTCATTGCTATCTATTATATCTATCACAGAGTAGATGTTTAAAGGCCAACTTTTTTCTTCAAAATAGTAAGTATTGTGAAAGTCAGATTATTATTAACTGTAGCAGCCAGGGATGAAAGACTTCAGGGAAAAGGCAAGCCTTATTAACCCAGCTTTGGAAACCAAGTGTAATTGAATAGGTGGCAAGAGCCAGAGGGCATTCCAGTTGAGAAGACATTTTGAGCAAATCCTCAGTCCTGGTAATGTGCATGAGAAAAATAGGGGTGGAGTTTTTATAGTTCAAGGTATTGGGTGGGAAGTCAAGAGAAGAAGAGAAGGTCAAGATTCAGAGTGCTATGAAGCTGATTAGAAGAGTTTGAATTTTATTCTTTTAACTGTTTGTAGCATTTTAAAGCCCATCTAGACCAAACATTATCATTTAACATAACACAATAAAGTACTTGGATTTAAATCCCAGTTGTAGCATTTTCTAACTAGGTGGCCTTAGTAAAATAGGTAGTCTTTCTGTGACATTGTTTCATCATTTATAAAATGGGGATAAAATAGTACTTACCTCATAGAAATATTGAGAAAATTAAACAAATTAAGATGGTCGGAACAATGTCTTGCAGAAATTAATGCTTAATTAATTTGGCTGTTATTACAAAAGTCCTTATGAGGAGTGCTAAGGGGACAGACTTGTATTTTAGGAAGATGAATCTAATAGTAATTATTGTCAGTACTTGTAAATACACAGTGAGTTGTCCTCAAGTACTTGAAATGGTAAATAACATTGCCATGTTGCTAGTTAAATCTCATATTTATACTTAGTGGGCGAAAACAGGATTGGCAGAGTCACTTTTATGAGTCAGAATAGCTCCAAGGAAAACAAAGCTACACTATAAGCAGATTGACCATGATAACATCGCTAGAGCATGGTTTCTCAACCCTGATACTATTGGTATTTTGGGTGAATAGTTCTTTGTTGTGGGCACTGCCCTGTGCATTGTAGGATGTTTAGCAATATCTCTGACTCCTGCCTACGAGATGCCAGCTGCCCTCCCTGACTTGTCACAACCAAAATTGTCTCCAGACATTGTTAAATGTTTCTTGGGAAGCAAAAATCTTCCCAGTTGAGAACCAACACTGTAAAGAATGTGACAGTGTATGTCAAAGTGACAAAGAAGAGTCAAGTAGTTAAGGGTTGGTAGTGTCCCTGCCAAATATTGTGAAGAGAAAAATCATAACCACTGAATGTCACAATGACCAGGATGCCCTAACAAGGAGAATGATAACAATTCACTAAATGTCAGTCACTGAAGTCCCAGAAACTATAGTACAACCCCCTTATGAAATGTGTCTTAGATTATCTGATGTCATTAGACTCAATTTCTGTAGCTTCTCTAGTTCTGACTGTGTCTGAACACAAATCAGTCTGTGTATGATGTATTTTTTCATGGAGTTTTGCTACCTGTTTATGTTCAAATTCTTATATATTTATTACAGAGATGATATTCTAGACCATTTGAAAGCAATTTTTTATTGTAAACTAGCAAATGGGTTTTCCATTTTGGTTATCATCTGTGCTATCAGTGCTCAATCTCCTATAGTACTGACCAAAGTCCAGGCTTTCATAGTTAGGAACTAGATTTTAAAACTTGGTTAATTAACTGAGAAACTGCCTGCTGGAATTCCACCCAGTTTGGCCATCCTTAATTTAAGTGTTCAGTAAACATTTATTGGATGGATGGATGGATGGATAGTTGAATGGATGAAAGAATAAAGAGAAATATGTGTGACATCAACTCAACTTTGAAGGCATATAAAAATCTATACATATTATATGGATATAAGTAAATGATAGATAGATAGATAGATAGATAGATAGATAGATAGATAGATAGATAGAAACAAAAGGTTGAGTACAGAGTAGAACAAGGAGGTCAACAGCAGGTGAAATATTCTGTGGTTACAATTTGGATTAGTGCAATCTGGGTTGAGTGAGGATACAGCGTATAGGCTGGAAATAGTGGTATTTGACAAGGCTTTATGGAAGGCCCCAGCCTGTTACTTGAGATCACACCACCACCATTACCACCACCACCATCTACCATTCCATGCATATCTGAAGGCAGAAGGAAAGGATTTGGAATATAGGCAAAAGAAATCTCCTTAGAGTGAGGTTAAGTGTGGAATCTAGGATTCAGGTGGAGGAGCTCCTGTTGCTGAGAGCACATGGAAGGGTGAAATGGTGCCTTCAGAATCAATTACATATTAAGATTTTTATTCTCACTCTGGGTTACCAAAATCAATCTTAAATTCATAGCCTGTAATATCTTTGAAAGGCATGCCTCTAGAATTTTCTTTTCTTCCTAGCACCATTGTATGATCATGCCTTCCATAACCGTGCAAAATAAAATGTTTCATGAACTTCATTCGGCAGCAACCAAGTAAATCAGAACACTTCCCTTGAGAACCTTGTATTTTTCTTACTAGTGTATGAAACATCACAGATAATTACAACCCAAAATATTTCTGTAATAAAAATATGACAGGTGGTTAATCCTTGACTAGCATAATGAAATTCATCTAACAGCCAATTCTTTGGGGGAAAGGTAGTTTTTATTTACGGGAAAGATGAAAGTCACAGCAAAACTGCTACTATTAAACAATGTAATTAGCACTGATGTAATTAATCTGGACATTTAGTCAATGAAATAAAATGTCCTGAGCTCTTTTTTCCACTAGAACAGTCTCTACTCAGATGTTCATGCATTCTTAATACTGGACATGGTTGCAAATGAAAAAAAAAAAAAACAAAACACAAAGCACATATGCACATACATTACTACAGGGTTATAGAACATATCTTTCTCTGCTGTTGATTTCAAATCTTGAAAGTAGACTGCTGATTCACCTTGATGCAGATTAATTATTCTGTGTCATCATCTATCCACCTAGGCCTTGTATCTTATTTTTCCTTCTAGTTCTAATCCATCCTTCTCCATATCTTGGCTTTAACTGTATACCTTGAGGCTGAGTCAAAATAGCCATCCTGAGAGAAAATCCTATGACGACTCTTGACTGGTGATACCACACTGGTCAGTAGACATTCCATGACAAATAAAGAGTGCTTTTAGCAACTGCCACATGAAATATCAACAAGTTGTAAAACTTTATTCAAGTCTATTGATCTTCTTCTTTCAGCCCTTCTAGACAAGCTATTGGAGACCAATTAAGCATTGGAGAAAAGCAAAATAACACAGGACTTTAATTAATGGGTTTAATTGCAAGATTAAGAGAGAGTGAGCATGTTTCCAGATATTTTCTACTTTGGTTCAAAATGAACTATCTTGTAATAGTTGTTTTTTCCTAGGCTTTTGCAGATTTGGCAGATATATTTCTGGTTTTATGCTAATGGTTAAAATTTAACACACCTGAAATAAAAACTACCCAGATTTAATTAAACCAATTTGTTTTGCTTGATTTGTATTTAATTTTTTGGAAATAATCAAATCTCCATTGTGACAATTCAATGTAGAGCTCAACAGATATCATGAGTTTTCTGTGTTTTGCTCTCTTCTTTGCGGTTGGTTTAGGACCATATGACTAGTTCTGGACGTTCAATGTGACTGATGAAGCAATGAGCTGGTGCTCTTCCACTCTCTCTCTTTTCCTGGGGCAGTGAACTTAATGGCCATATATTTTCATTGGTGTACTTATCACAAGAATAGACTGCCCTGAACAATATTGGACTTAAACAAGGCAGACTAAAACTTGCAGAATTGAGGATTACACTAAGATTTGGAAGTTCATTTGTTATATTGAAGCATACAATAGAATTATTCTGACCAATACAAACCAGAGTGCCCTTTATATGAAAGTGAATCCTAGGACAAAATGTGTTAATGCTTTTCTCTGTTCTTGAAAATAAATAAGGTATGTGTGTATATATCAAAAGTAAAAGAGTCAATATAAAGCATATATTATTGCATTGTTAATCAGTGCTCCAAATTGGCATCCTGGTTGTTTCTTTTATTAAAAATAATGAAGAAATGAAACTGTTTTTAATAAAATTCATATTTCTATTCTACTTTCTATAGTAGAAGAAACTTTCAGACATGATTAACGGGGAAAGAAAAGGAGGAAATAAAGATTCTATAGTGTTCTATGAAATTTTTTATCTAGCTTGCACTTTGAACTTGATCACTAATCACGGAGATAAATTTGTGAGTTGAAATATTGGTTCATTATGGATTAAACAAAAGTACCCCATTGTCCTTTATTCTGTAGTTAAAGATAAACCTTAAAAATAGGATAATCATTTTTCACTTAGGCTCCATGCAGAGTCTAGAAAGCATATTTATCAACATGTATGGAACATAATCAGCATTAAGTTGTCATATTTTAGCTGCATTAATGCTGTTAAATTGACGTAGTAGTCATTATAAGCGAATGCTCTTCCCTGAAATCAGTTATTGCCTGAAAGATTTTGGCAATTAAAGTTGTATTCATTAGCACACCTATATCTATACTTTTTTCCAATTCATTAATATCATTCTCACTTTCCATTTCCTAAACTTATGAAGCCATGCAAAGTTATAAAATAAAATTTCACCTTCTTGCCTTGTTAGAGGAAGTGCCACATTATTCATCCTCTACACAAACTGTATCGACCTTCCTTATGAAAATTAATATCCTCAAAGGTTCCACTCTAAGAGCGTTCTTTCAGTTTAATAACAAATACTTCAGATTTCGGGGCTGTTCCTTTACTCCTTGCTCCAGCACAGGCTTGTCTATAATCCTCAACCTAAAAGAACTGACCCAGCTGTATATGGTCTCACATTTCCCTGACTCCTAGCTACTCATAGGTGAGTATGTTCTTGATTATCTTGTGTCACAGAAGTAGAAAAGACATAGTGAGGTATTAACTGATAAGGGAGCAAGAGACAAAATCAGAGGAAAGGCAAAACAATAAACAACCCTCCTTAGTATATGATAGTCAGTTTTATGGTAGAAAACAGAATGGAGATTTGTGTGCACTTGAACTTTAGTGCTGATTCTGTGGCTTTGGCTAAATCACTTTAAGCCTAGTGGCCTTAGTTTGTCCACCTCTTCGGCAAGGACATTGTACATGTATAGTTTTTTTTGTTTGTTTTTGTTTGTTTGTTTGTTTGTTTACGCTCCAGGGTACTAGATTGAAAAAGAATAATTGGTTGGAATGGGCAAGAGGCAGAACAAACAGAACGATGAGTTTCATGAGAAGGAGTGAACCAATCTCCCATGCATGAGCTTTCAAGTAAGCCAAATCAGAGTTCAAAGGGCTTTTGTTGTTGTTTGGTTGTTTGCGTGTTTATTTAAAGAGAACTGACATTTAAATAGGTATATAATAGAGTGAGAGATAAGTAGAAAGATGAAAACAACTTAGACTCACTACTTCATTTTTCTTATATCCAGAATAAGGGTTGTAATTTTATTTGCCTTCTTTGTGGTACTTGTACGATTAATTAGTATTCATGCAAAAGTAATTTGAAAATGAAAAATGTCATTTAAGTGCTAAATAGTGTTACTTCAGTTTTGGTTTCTTAAAATGCCTAACTCATCATTAGTCTTTGTAAGTGTCCTTTGATGTGCATCACAGAATTTATAAACACCGTGCAATAACTGATGGTTTGTGACAAAGTACAATCTGGACAAAGTATTTACTGCCATCACGAAAGACTGATTGAGTTCAATGGAAAAGCACTACCTGGAATCTTCTATAGGGATATCTTCATATAGGTATGCAACTGAATTAATAAAGATGACCTTGCTATGTACAATGATTAACTATTCTACAAATCGGAATTAAATTAAAAGTAAACACATATCCAGCAGGCTGTCATAGCCTCTCCTAATTATCCTGCCATGACTTAAAAGATGAATATTTTATTTGGGGCACCAGGATTAAATTTAGAATTATATAGGGTCTCCTTATGCAGGCTGTCATAGCCTCTCCTAATTATCCTGCCATGACTTAAAAGATGAATATTTTATTTGGGGCACCAGGATTAAATTTAGAATTATATAGGGTCTCCTTATGCTGTAGGCAAAACCACACCAATAAAAAAACAAAAAAAAAAAAAAAAAACCACTCTAGCATACATCAGATGGGGATTTAAAACTTAGATTTAGTTTAAACAAACTTACTTAAATTTAAACTTAAGTTTGTTTAAACTTAACTACTAGTGAGCCATGATGATGATAGTAATAATAATAAAGAAATAATGCTTACCAAATGAAAAGGGACAGTCTTACGGCCTGAATTATGAAAACAACCTTCCATCACATCGTGGAAACCTACATGTCCCACAGTTGGCTGGTACTTTGTTGCTTGACTTAATTCTTTTTTTTTTTTGTCATTCACAGGATATCAATAAAGCAACTCAAACACTGGAATTGGATATTATAAATATTTTCTTTTGGGAATTATCTGTAGATCAAAAATAATTTTCTCAAAGTGAGAATTCTACTGAACAGTATAATTGGAACTACTAAATCAAAAGCATTTGATGCTTTCAGTACCTAAATTAATAAACATAGAAAAAAATATACTGAAGTAATAATGAAACCAAGAATATACCATTATAATTTCCAAATTTATTGGGAATAATGATTAAGGTAATTTCTACCTTAAAATTCATTTCTGAGAGTAGTGACTTTTATGCTTCTAAAGAATAAATATTTGCAAGACTAGAAATATATTGTTTAGAAAATGATTATAAAAAGGAAGTAATAACTGTAGCTCTATATGAAAAGATTTCAGAGTTGTAAAACTTCAGGAGTGTTTATATTTGCTATTTGAAAATTGAAAAGTACATTATTTTACTGCAAAGAAATTATCACTTTATGAGTCAGCATCCTAAGTGATAGAGCTATTTCCTACTTCTAATGTGTATAAAAAATATAAATATAAGAGCCCATAAAGTCTAAATGATACAGTAAATATATACATTTGTTCCTTGGCAAACTTGTAAATCTTATATAAAAATGTAGCATTGAAGAAAAAATTGCTTTAATCTGCAAACAAAATACAAATGCAAAAAAAATATTTTTAAATATTAATTTCTGACATAGGTGAATCTAATTATTGAATACTTGGAAAATTTTGAAGTGATCTATAAATATATATGAAGTATAGAGACAGCAAATAATTAATTTGGTAATTTCCACTTAGTAATTATTCAGTAACTTTAAATGCTGAATGAAGCAGTCAAAGTCTCTTTCAGAAATTACCTTTCTAACTGATATCATTTGAACACTAATCAGCTTTTAAAAATAAAATAATTAAAAAGTAAGGTATTCATTAGAGAATCAAGTAGTCCTCCAGGGAATTTACCTCTCCAGGGAATGCAGAGCTGGGTATTTAGCCAGAAGAAAGGGGAAGAAAAGTAAATTAAGTAAAATTGAAAATGTAGAGAAATATCAGGCATTGTCTTAGAAAGCAGGGTAAATTATGACAGCAACTTGTAATAATGATGGGAGTAATTACAGTGATTCCCTGGAATGAGTAGGACCTAAAAATTAGTTGGGAGAACAAGGATGAGGGTAAACAGACTGGCCTAAATTTTGTGTGTCTATTGTTTTCCTATTGCTGCTGTAAAGAATTACCACAGACTTAATGGTTTAAACAACATAACTTTATTATATTACAATTCCAAGGACAAGAAGTCCCAAACGGGTTTCACGGGATGGAAATCATGGTGCTGGCAGGGGTACATTCCCTCCAGAGAATCTAGGGGAGAATCCATTTCCTTCCTTCCTTGTTCAGATTTCGAGGCCGCCTTTATTCTTTAGCTTATGCCCCCTCCTTCATTTACAAAGCCCGAAGCATAGCATCTTCAACTCTTTCTCTGGCTCTGACCCTCCTAACTCTCTTATGAGACTTATGCGGTTATATTTGAGCTCATCCAAAAATATCTAGGATGATCTTCCCACCTCAAGAGCCTTAATTTAATCAACCACATCTGCAAGTCCCTTTTGCAAATGAACTGACTTAGTCACAGGTTGTGGAGATTAGGATGTGAACACTTTTGCAGGGACAGAATCATTCAGCCTACCAAAGTGTATAAATTTAAGTTGTCACAAAAGCCAGAAATCAAGATCAGAAGCACAAACCAGGAGAATATACTCAGGGAATCACAGTATCTGTGGTTTTTAGTGTCTCTGAATTTGCAAGTGGCTATCTTAGCTGAAAGAGTAGGTAAACCCCACCGTGGTTGTCTGCTGCTTATCTTCTTCCATGCTCAACAATCATTCAGTCCCATGGGTAAAAACTTTCCCAAGAAGACAGCTGACTTTGCCTCCTCAACAGCACTTTTCCTGTATTTTACTTAATCCTCCTCATCATCATCATTAGTGTCATTATCACTATCTCCTTCTATAATGTTAAATGTTGACCATTTTTATGATGCCATTATCAAACAGCAGAGGCAACTCCACAATGCCTACCAAGAAGGACTTAGAGACAATCTAGTTGGAAGGTTCATTGATTTGTACACTTAGAGAATATTTATTGAGTGCCCACTATGTGCCAAGTGCTATTCTAGGCACTGGGAGTAAAGCAGTTAAGGAAACAAAATTCTTGCCCTTAGGAAGCTTATGCTTTGGTGAGGGTAAAATGGACAATAAACAAACAAGAACATAAAGAATTTGGCAATTGAGGATCAGTGCTATGAAGAAAAAAACAACATGAGGGATGGCAGGTAGTGTGTGTGTGTGTGTGTGTGTGTGTGTATAAGGGATATATATGTGTTTGTTCTATGTGAGAAAGGTCTTAAAGTTATCACATATGAACAGAGACTGGGTGGAAGGAAAAGAGAATGAAGCCATGATAATAAGTAAAGGAACTAGGCATCTAGGCAGAAAGGACAAAACCTCCAAGTAGGACCTTACCTTGGTGTGATAGGTGTGTGTGATCACTGTGGAGAACAGATAGGAGACTAGATTTGCCAGATTTGATGGAATGCAATTAATGGGAAGCTGGGGGAGTGATAGAAGGTGATATCAGAGGAAGGTAGAGGGAGAGAGACAATATAGGGCTACATAAGCTATGATTGAAGACTTCAGATTTATGTTAGATGAGAGGATGGTTTTGAACATGGGAATAATGTTATGTGCCCATGTTTTAAAGTGATAATTCTGGCTGTATATGGTGGTTTAGATCAAGGGACAACAGTGGAGGTGGTAAGAGGTAGTCAGATTTCAGACAGATTTTGAAGAATATGCTGATGAAGTGGATGTTGAGTATAAGAAAAAGTGAGGAGCTAAGATGACATCACTTGGTCTGAGCGTCTGGACTAATGGAGTCCCTTTCTAAAGATATGCAAAAGACTGTACAAGAAACGAGTTTGGGGTGGGGAATCGGGACTTCATTTTGGGGCATGTTCAATTTGAGATACCTATTGGAAATCCGAGTGAAGATATTGAGTAAGCAGTAGAATGTGGGTCTGGATTGAGCTGAGAGCCTGAGCAGGAGATTTGAATTTTGGAGAGATCAGCATATAGGTAATATGTAAATCTGTGAAAATGGGTAAGATTACCTAGAGACTGGGGCACCTGGGTGGCTCAGTTGGTTGAGCATCTGACTCTTGGTTTTGGCTCAGGTCGTGCCAAAATGGGTTGTGGGATCGAGCCCCAAGTCAGGCTCCGTGCTCAACAGGGAGTCTGCTTGAAGATTCTGTCCTTCCCCCCCACCCCCAACTCACACTCTCTCTCTCCCTTTCTCTCTCTCTCTCTCAAATAAATGAATATATCTTAAAAAAAATTAAAAAGATAACCTAGAGACTGAGTGTAGACAAAAGGAAAGAGGTTCTAGGACTGAGCTCAGAGTACTTTAAATGTTTGATGGGGAGATGCAAAGGGACTGGGCAAAGAAAATTGAGAAGAAAATAATTAAAATATTTCAAAAAGGGGAAATGATAATTGGTGATAAATACCAACTGACAAAAAAAAAAAGGATGAAAAATGAGAACCAACTATTGGAAGACAAATCTAAAAGCCATATTATGTGGTAAGGACATTGCTTTTGCATAGAATGAAAAATTATTTAAGGTCGCTTTATTGGTAGCTGATAGAGATTATGGAGATGAGGATTTTGTTTTCCCCATACTCAACAACCTATCCCTTGGCACTGCCCCAGAGTTATAGAAAGAAAAATACCATTGTAAAATCCCCAAAGAGGACATTCTACTCCAATTTTAGAAAATATCCTTGATCTAAGAGGATTAACATGGAGGAAGTTACCATTCCACTCCTAAAAATATTATGAGAGTATTATTAGAACAGTGTTTTTCTTAATACCTAGGAAATTATAGCCTCTGTATAAGAACATTTATTTCCCTCTAGGCTATAACCTCCATTTTCTATTTCTGACTCTTTTTTACTTTCAAACTGAATTTATCCCCTAAATATAAAACACTGTCCAATAAAATATAATGCAAGCCACATATGTACTTTTAAATGTTCTACCAACCACATTGAGAAAAAAAAAAACTAAGCTAAAAGAAACAGATGGCACATTGACTCAAGTCAAGGCATTTAATCTCTCTGGACTTTTTTTTATACTTTGGTAAATTGGAAAAAGGAATCTTAGAAAAAGTGTTACCTGGAAAAGAATTCAGAGCCTAGAGTCACACTTGCTTTGTTGGAAGACCTGCTCCCACACTTTCTGGCTGAGTTACTTTGAGGAAATTACTAAAACCATCAAAGAAACATTTTTGGTTTGCTGACCCCTTCTATGGTTTCTTTGTTTTCTATTTAATAAATTACTGCTCATACCTACATCACATGTCTTCTTTTATGTTTGATTTTATCTCATCTTTTTTAATCTAAAATTTGAATTGAAAATAAAACTCATTAATTTTTAATCTTTTTTCTATTAAATGCATCTAAGTTTTGCATTTTCTACTAAGTGTTACTTGCATCACATAAATGTTAATGTTCAATATTCATTTTTATTTTGTTCTAAGTATTTTAGGGCATTCATTATCTAGTTCTTTGACAGACATATTATTCACAGAGAAATGTGTTCTTTAATTCCCAAAAAAATAGATTTGGGGGAAATATTTTATTTTACTGGAATAGGAGCAAATGGCCTGCATGATAAGATCGATTGGCATTCATTGAGAAATGCTTTGTGGCTTATCATTTGATCTGTTCTAATAGTCCACATTTAGTTATTGTTAAAATTCAACTATTATACTTATCTGAAAAGCTTACACTGATTACCACTTTTGTTCTTCATCTGATGGAAACAAATACATTTTAATCCTGATCACATCCCTCCATTTTCAATGTTATAAATGCCTACTGTTTACTTCTGTCTTACATTTAAAAATCTCAAAATCGGTGTTGTTGTTGTTGTATGCAGCGAGTTCCTGTCTGGATTTAACAATGTCTTTGTCCATCATAAATTCTTGCATCTCCATATTTCTTGCAAACATTGTTTACTATGAGCGCTCCAACATTGATCTTCTCCAGTATTATGATATTTATTACAGGTCTTTTGCCTTGCCAAATACGCTTTAGAGACATTTTCTTAATATCTTCAAAACAGCTTGCTGAAGTTTTGATTGTGATTCCATTGAACCTACAGATTAAGTTGGGGAGAATTGACATCTTGATAAGACTGAGTCTTCTAATCCATGAACACAGAATATCTCTCCATTTATTAAATCATTGATTCTTTCATCCATGTTTCATAGTTTTCTGCATGCAGATCCTGTATATATTTTGTCAGATTTATACCTAAGTATTTCATTTTTGTGTGCTATTGTAATTTTTTTTTAATTTCAAGCTTCAATTATTTATTGCTGTTATAGAGGAAAGCAATTGACGTGTATATATTACCTTGTATCCAGAAACCACACTATACTTCCTTACTGATTCCAGTTTTTTTGTAGATTTTTTTGTTTCTACATAGAGTAATGGACAGTCATGCTATATGTTAATAAGGGCAGTTTTATTTTATTATTATTATTTTTTTTTTTTTTTTTACTTTACAATCTGTATAGCTTTTAATTCTTTTTCTTGTTCTGTTATACTAGCTAAGACTTCTAGTATGATGTTAATGGAGCAGTAAGACAGAACATTCTTGCCTTGTTACCAATCTTAGGGGGAAGGTGTCCAATCTCTCATCAAAAGGTATAATGTTAACTGTGGGTGTTTTGTAGAAGTTCTTTATCAAGTTAGAGAAATTATGCTCTATTCCTACTTTGATGAGAGTTTTCGTTCTGAATAGGTGTTGGATTTTGTTAAATGCTTTTTTCTATGACAATTGATATGATCATAGCTTGTTTGTTTTTTTTCCTCAGCCTGTTGGTATGGTAGATTGTATTAATTGATTATCTAATGTTGAACTGGCCTTGAATACATGGAATAAATCATATTTGGCTGTGGTGTGTAATTCACTTTATACATTGTTGAATACAATTTGTTAAAATTGTGTTGATGTTTGCATCTATGTTTATATGAGATTTTGATCTATATGGTTTTTTTTCTTGTTATGTCTTTATCTGATTTTGGTATGCTCATAGAAACAATTGGAACGTATTTTAGGCCTGATATTGTCATTTTTAGAAAATTATTGATTATTGATTAATTGATTAATTTCTTTAATAGATATAGATCTATTCAGGTTTTCTCTATACCTTGTATGATCTCCCATAGTTTATGTCTTCAATGAATTTGTCAATTTCATCAATGTTATCAAATTTTCAGGCATAGACTTTTTCATATTTTTTTTTTAATATCTTTTTAACGCCCATGTAATCATTAGTGAGGGCACATTTTTCTGATATTGGTAATTTGCATCTTCTCTCTTTTTCCGTTGTGGAATTTGGCTAGATATTTATCCATTTTATTCATCAATATCAGCTTTTAGTTTTGTTAATTTTCTCTTGATTTAGGCTTAATGTCTACCTAAGATTAAAATTTAGATCTTTTATTCCTTTTCAAATATATACATTCATTACAATAAATTTCCTTCTAACACTACTTTCATTGCATCCCACAAATTTTTATAAGTTGAATTTTTATTTTCATTTAGTTCAAACTATTTTAAAATTTCTCTTGAGGAGTGCCTGCATGACTCAGTTGGTTAAGCCTCCAACTCTTTTTTTTTTTTTAAGATTTTTATTTATTTATTTGACATAGAGACACAGAAAGAGAGGGAACACAAGCAGGGGAAATGGGTGAGGGAGAAGCAGGCTTCCTGCTGAGCAGGGAGCCTGATGTGGGGCTCCATCCCAGGACCTTGGGATCCTGACCTGAACTGAAGGCAGACGCTTAACGACTGAGCCACCCAGGCGCCCCAAGCCTCTGACTCTTGATTTCAACTCAGGTCATGATCTCAGGATTGTGAGATTGAACCCCAAGTTGGGCCCAGTACTTGGCCTGCAGAGTCAGGTTAAGATTCTTCCTCTCTCTGTCTCCTTCTCCCTGCCCCCCCCGCCCCACTCAACGTGTACTCTCTCTCAAATAAATAAATAAATAAATAAAATCCTTTTAAAAAATTCTTTTGGTACTTCTTTGAAATATGTGTCATGTAGCAATGTCTTATTTAATGTCCAGATATTTGGGGATTTGCCACCCATCTTTTGCTGGTGATTTCTAGTTTAGTTTCACTGTGTTCTGAGAATATACTTTGTATGATTTCTATTATTTTGAATTTGTTAAGGGATGTTTTGTAGGCTGTAATTTGGTCTATCTTTGTAAATATTCCACATGAGCTTGAGAGAAATGTGTATCCTAGTGTTGTTGGATGGAATATTCTATAAACATTAATTAGGTCAAATTGATTGATGTTGCTATTTAGGTCAAGTATTTCTTTACTGATTTTCTGCTTGTTTGATTTCTCAGTTATTGGGAAAGGGATTTGTATTCTCCCCACTCTAAGAGTGGATTATCTATTTCTCCTTCAGTTCTGTTATTTTTTTGCCTTATATATTTTGATGCTCTTTGGTTAGGTGCATACATGTTTAGGATTATGGTGTTTTCCTGCAGAATTGATCCCTTTATCATATCAGATGTTCTATTTATCCCTGATAATCTTCCTCATTGTGAAGTCTAGTTTGCCCAAAGTTAATATAGCTACCCCAGCTTTCAATAAATGCTAACTACTTATTATTATTAGATTGTAAGTGCTTTGAGGTGGTGAATAGTGTTCTTGCTCATTTTATTTTTTAAGCCCACATAGTGCCCAGGACACTGTTGGACACAGATATGCTCAGTAATAAAGCTTTTTGACTGATTAAAAGGGATTAGATGTCTATGAAGAGAGCATATTATTCATTATAAAGAGAGAGATGAAATTGCAATAAATATTTCTGAATTGCCAGAAGATGTACTCTATATTTTCTGATGTGCTGAAAATGAGTTGATATTTAAATCAGCAAATTTAAAAAGGGCTACTTCATGACCTTTTAAAATAACATAAATTTTCTGAGTGTTCCACAATTATTTAAGTAAATGGAATTAGGGGTGCCTGGGTGGCACAGCGGTTAAGCGTCTGCCTTCAGCTCAGGGCGTGATCCCAGCGTTATGGGATTGAGCCCCACATCAGGCTCTTCTGCTATGAGCCTGCTTCTTCCTCTCCCGCTCCCCCTGCTTGTGTTCCCTCTCTTGCTGGCTGTCTCTATCTCTGTCAAATAAATAAATAAAATCTTGAAAAAAAATTATTAAGTAAATGGAATTAAAAATAATGAAATTTTTTACTTTACTATTTGGGATTAGATTGAATATGTTTTAACAGTGCAGGCTCTCTGAATGATGTTGTACATATTTTCACTGCTGATAGATGTAGATCTCTTGGAGTCTAGCTAAGGTTCAAAAAGTCAGACATTAACACTAAAAATCACTCACAGTAAAGAGAAAATTATCCCAACTGGCCTTTCTCAGTTTGGTTTTAAATTATTCTCACACAAAAGCCTCCTTATTTAAACTCTCCTAGTTCAAAGTAAAATGAAAGATCCGATAGCTTTTGTTTTTGTTTTTTGTTGTTGTTGTTGTTTTCCCCAGAGCATACATCGAAGTACATTCTCAGTTGTTCTTCGAGTGAATCTGTAATGAATTAAGGAGGAGATTTTCAAAAACATGTAGAATTCATTTTAAATTTAGAAAGAAGTAGATAGATGCTAATCTGATGGTATGGAGCAGGTGAAAGAATTTTATTTTTTGAGAAAGTGAAGATGCTTTCCAAATTGAAAGGAAGAATTTTGTTTAGGACTTGATGCTCCTAACATTCCCTAGCTACATTGCCAATGTATATGCAGTGTGGTTACTGCATACCAAATGCAGCTACCCACTTCGAATACACAGCGTAGATACCTTATTTAAAAGAAAGGAAAAGAGCTGATTCAGACAAGTGAGGAGTGGCCAGAAGTAACTATGGTAATGGGCTAAAATTAAGAAATGCCTTATAATCTGTGATCTCAAGCTACCAGCATATAACAGGGTAACCACAAAGATACATGTTCCATTATTCAGGACCTTGAGTATCCTTTTTTTTTTAAAGATTTTATTTATTTATTTGACAGAGAGAGAGAGGACACAAGCAAGGGGAGCAGCAGGCAGAGGGAGATGGAGAAGTAGCTCCCCACCTAGCAGGGAGCCTGATGTGGGACTCTATCCCAGGACCCTGGGATCATGACTGGAGCTGAAGGCAGACACTTAACAGACTGAGCCACCCAGGCACCCTGAGGGTTCCTTCTTGTTATGCCATTATTTCTGGTACTTTTCTCCAAAGCCTCATTTGCAGGGAAAAAGAAAAGAAAGAAAGATGGAAGAGAAAGGGAGGAAGAAAAGTTTATCCAGTTGAGAAAATTTACTCCTATCATAGGCTTTATGTTCAATGGAACAACTAATTAAAAAAAAAAATCTCTAACAGCAAATTCTCTAGAATCCATCATAGAAAATCTGTAATTGCAATTTGAGAGGTAAGCTTGGGCTCCTTGCAAAGAGCACTAGAAATGTTGTTTGTCAATCTACCTTTCCATCAGCCTGTGTAATGACATTGTAAAGAGGTCCCTTTGTGCTTTTTGTTCATTATTTTGGTTCAACAAAAATAGACATACAAGTTGTAAATACAGAAGTAGCAACACCCAATAAAGGCAAAAGAAATAAGTTTCAGTAAAACAATGTTTATACCTAGAAGGACATACAGAATTGTGTACTGCTTCTCTGAAAATAGAAAGTAAAAATCATAAAAAAAAACTTAATTGTGTGCTTTGAAAATAGAGTGGGAAATGCGTTTCTGCACAGATTATGTGTTAACATTGCTACAGAATCAAAACACTTCAGAGAATATTGTATCCTGGGGAGGCCTTATGACAATCAGAACATCTGGCAATTCCTTGTCTAATTAGAATTCTAAAGAGAACAGTGTCCGTTTCAGTATATCAGATTTTATGCCTGAAACTTCGGAGAAAATGTTCAGTAAAGAGGCCAGATTTGGTTAAAAGGAAAATCTTACACACACCCATACATGCTATCAGCAAGAACACGGAATCAGCTATTCTTTACTTCAGTTGATTTTATCATTAAATTTCTCCTAAAATAAGCATATGCCTATACCCTGGCAAACTTCAGAGAGAATTTTTGTGAGTTTAACTTATTAGGAAAAATAATGAAATACTGTACGTCCCTGCTGATTGCTGTAGATATACATTCCTACTGTTGGCAAAAAGCACTAGAACTCATATATTTAATTTTTTTTTTTTTTGGTATAACAAAATGTGTGGATGTAGTCAATTATAATTATCTGTGCACTTCAAATGATTCAATATTGCTTGGATTATATATATTAAGAATTTACATTTAATCTGATATCCATCATTCTACTGAGAGAGTAATTATTGTGAAATCTATTTCAATTCTTCAATCACTGTTTTAAAGTGCTCAGAAATTCAGAGCATTATTGCAATTGGTAAGAAGAGGAAGCTTATAGAAGGTAATTTATGCTGTGGATTACAATGCCTAATAGTTTATTCTCACAATTAAAATATGCCAAAGAGTACATGTTTTATTTCTAAAAATGTATTGATATTTAAGAAAGAATCAAACTAAACTTCCTTTAGGTATAATGTGATCAGTATGCATGTTGAGGAGAATGATGGAGAAGAATTTAATTAATTTGTCTGGTAAAGAAGAAAAACTTTCCTGCAAAGAGAAGCGATTTTTCTTTGTTTTTTATTTAGGAAATATATTTCAGCAAGTAATAGGAATTTCTGCATTTTTTGAAATCAACTATCAGATATGTTTTGCTGATTAACTCTGCTCTTTTTGCATTCCCACTTGCAGACTTAAGTTCATATGTTTTAGAAGTATAGATTTTGAAGTACCGTGCTCACACTAAAATAAGCAATTAAGTGTAAGTAGATCATGAGGGTAAGCTCTGTTATGAGAGATTTGTGACCCTTTCATCTCTTTTATTTTATGTAATATAGACAAGGCAAACACTCACTAAACAAACTGTGGTACTTAATATTTATATGGCTCTGAAAACATACAATGAATATATTTCTACTTTATAAGCATACATCAGTAAAATCCAAATAGGCATACTGAAGTAGAAATTTTCTATTTGTAAGTAGAAATAGAAAAGTTAAGGTACACATAATCCAGCTAACTTTCCATATGGTACTTTCTTCTAAGTATCTTTACTTAAGCACACTGTATGTTCTTAGTGTTTGCCATGTATTTTATCATTTATCCTCATAAAATCTCCCATTTGTACAGGTATGGAACTGAGGCCTAGGAAGAGTAAATCATTTGGGCAGTCACATAGTTAGTAAATAGCCAAGTCAGTATTAGATGCCGAATAGTTTGGCTTCAGAGCCTACACTCTAATCAATACATTGTACTATCACCAATGTATGACCTTAAAGTAGGGTTGCCACACTTAGCAAATAAAAATACAGGATTTCCAGTTAGGGTTGCTAGAACAAAATATAAGGTTAAATATTGCACTGGAAACAGTTATACTGAAATAAAATTTGTTGTTTATCTGATATTTGAATTTAACTGAGTGTTCTGTATTTTATTTGGCAGCCCTACTCTAAAAAGACATTCAAATAAATACATATTTTTCTACTCTATAATCCTTGTGAGGAGATATTACTGTACCTAGGTAGCATGGAATATGTTATTTTAATACTCGTATTTTTTTTTTGCATTGCGTTTATTCAATGCTAATAGTCATTACTTAGAAGAATATAATATGTTCATTCCCAATTGTTTGCAGGCTTATTTCTTTTTTGTTAAGTGGGAGGACAAGGTTAAGAACTAGGTTTCTCCCTCCTTCCTATAGCCTGAAGCCTTTTAACCTTGGCCACACCTCTGTGTAAACACCAAGAGAATTCACTAGCTGCAAGATAAAAAGGTCTTGCAGGGTCCACAAAGTAAGGGTTTCTTGTCAGAGAAATCGTTTTAGCAATCTAACCTTGTTTGTCTGGATTACTTACTGTAATCCGACTGCCCTTTTTCATTTATTACACACAGACCCACTGGAGAATAAAAGTTACTTAAATAGTCCTTCCCATTTAGTAATTTCTAAGGTGTATAATATGAGATCCCTGAATTAATAGGCTTCCCTGGGCTATCTTGTATGTCATGCAGTTAGCATTTCTCCCTCCAAACCTAAAATGCATCACAGTGTTGGGAAAGGATTTAGGAAGTTATGCCTGACTGATTTCTGGCCTTCTGGACATTGATGTGGTGTTCCCGGAGACTTCTTTCTTGTAAACCTCCATTTTCTGTGAGCTTGGTTGACAATTCAGTCCTTTGAGATAGAGCAGATAGAGAGTCACAGTATTTTTTAAATTAGGAAGGAGTAATTTAATTTTACCTATCTCCTCAGATTACCAAATTTATGAAACTATTTCTTTAATCTCCTTTTTCCTTTTCCTATGTAAGGAAATTTCATAGCATACAAGTAAGGAAAGAAATGTAATTTCCATAATTGCTAAGCTATATTTGGTCTACTCTGGTCAACAGTCATATAAAAAACTTATTTTGTAGGTTTATCTGTAAAATGATATAATATGTGGACTCAAGTTACTTCAATTTGAAATATGAATGACTGTGATTCTGAATGCTATGATCATCATGAACAAAAGATATTTATTAAGCAAAATCAGGCATAAGCAAGTTGCTGAAATCTCAACAAATATATATAAGATGGGATGGGATAATTATACTTCAGGATGTTGTAGTAAGAACTCAGTGATATAATATGAGTAAATTGCTTAGCAAAGTATCTGTCACATTGGAAAAATTCATCAAGTGTCATATATAGCCCTCATATTTGTGTAGGCCAATCTACTTACCAGGACTTAATAATCTACTTGATTATGAAGATATTTTAAAAACATGCAATACCAGATAGCTTAAGATAACATCAAATGAAGAATTTGGAAGAGAAGATCATGACCAAATAACTTCTCAGGGAATTGGTGGAATGTGGGCTGTTCTTGAGGAATGATGCCAGCCTCCCTGGGTCTGAGTCCTGGCACTATCACTTTGAAGCTATGCCATCTTGGGCAGGTTATAATATACCCATGACTCAGTTTCCTCACTTCTAAAGTGAAGATACAGATAGTTATCCATAGAGAAGTTTACTTTGAAGATTTATACGTGCAAAATACCCAGCAAATAGTAAACACTAATTAATATTGACCATTACTATCATTACTATGATTTCTGAAATACAGTAATGTTTTATATGTTACTGTTTTAAAGTAAACACATAGTAATTTCCACCACTTTTTCTAAATCATGTAACAGATTAAAAGGGAAATCAATTGCAAAAGGCTAGGGTTACCTGAGTAAGTGAATATTAAAGATATTAAGGGTAGGATATTTTGCTTTAATTGCATAGCAAAAAGAAAGAAAACAAAAACTAGAGAAATCACTGAACTAAAGACAGAAACTATATATTATAGAATCTGAAGTTGGAAAAAAAAAAAAAGGATAGCATGTCTTTATAAACCTTTTGGTCCCCTGGTTCCTCAAAAGTCGTAAATCACAAATATTACCTATCTCAATGGATTACATCATAATAATTAAAAGAGAGAGACAAAAAAAAAACTTACATGAAAAGGTTATTATGAAGCAAGCAGAAAGGGAAAAAAAATTGGTTTTGTTGTTCTTGATTTTATTTATATGATCTTATAGTTGAATAAAATGCTGCTTTTAGAATTTAACAAATTTGCTTAGAGTAATATAGAAGTACAGCTTTTAGAAATCTCTGTATCAGATAATAGCTGAACAGTGCTACCCAATGAAGATCAGATAAATATAAAAAAGTCTTAACATTTACATTGTCATAATTTTTTTCTTTTTTTTTTTAAAGATTTTATTTATTTATTCGACAGAGACAGGGACAGCCAGCGAGAGAGGGAGCACAAGCAGGGGAGTGGGAGAGGAAGAAGCAGGCTCATAGCAGAAGAGCCTGATGTGGGGCTCGATCCCATAACGCTGGGATCATGCCCTGAGCCAAAGGCAGACGCTTAACCGTTGTGCCACCCAGGCGCCCCCATAATTTTTTTTCCATCTGCTAAGTACAGTGTAGACAGATTTAGGTATACCTAGGTCAGTGTGTTGGACAGATGCTGGAAGATGGTCAAGGAATTCCACTGACATCTGGGGAAACTACCTTCTTTATTATTCTCTGCAGATGGAACTCGGATCTGTTAATTCTGTATACTTTTTATAGGGGTTTGAGCAAGTCATTTTAGTTCCCTACACCTTACTTTCTTCATTCATAAAATAAGGGTGAAGGATGAGACTCTCGCGAAAAGCTATTCATTGATTCCACAAAATCCCAGCTGAATTAAAATGTCATGACCTAGAAGAAATGATCTCCAGGTAAGTAAACACAAGGGAACATACAGAAGAAAGTTATTTAGAAGCTCAAGGCTGCTTATGGCAACAGTCAGGTTGAATCACAGCAGAAAACTAATATCCTACATGGGTAGTAATACATTCTCAATACCAGGGGGTGATCCCCATCATCACAGCTAAAAAGATATCTTCAACTACTCTGAAAGGGATGGCTTCTGGTATTCTGGTGAATTGAAAAAAGGCACAATGCTGAGTTTGTAGATAAAATAATCTGATTTCCTAGAGGAATAGCTATGTAAAAATTAAAAAAAAAAAAAACCCTGTAGGCTAACAAAATGTATAGACAGACTGAGATATTTATACTGATTATACCATCACTTAAAATAGCCCATCTTCTTTCCTACATTCTATTATTATTCCTCCTCCTGCTCCACCTAAGACTAGCAAAGAGAACATAATTAAATGTCTCTAAGAAATGTGCTCCAACAATCTTCATAAAGTCATTGAATCTTTCTGATATTTTAAGAACATTTTTTATTTCTTTGGACTTAATTTTTCAGTGTTAATCCTTTGTCTTGTGCCCTGTGAGCATAGCCCCATGTAGTTTCATTGTATTCAGTTTAATTTTATATTTTATCATGTATTACTAATATTTAGTATTATATTAGTATTATGTTATTTATACATACTGCATATAGTTTAGTAACATTAATTAATTATATTTACATTAATAAAGAGTACTGATTTTATATAATTATATTTGGTAAATAAATTAATACAAAATATATATACAAAATAGTATTTTACATTATTTAATTTATTAATTCCAAGGAGACCTGAACAATTGCTATAGAAAAGTGGTGGCTTAACTTTTTTTTTTTTTTTTACCACTAGTCTATATTCTTAATTATTCTAATCATAAAGGGTATCCCAAACTATCTGATTCTTCTTGATTTACAGAAAAAAACTGTTGCCCTCTATTCAAAGAATAGACTGAAGATTTGAGAGAATGTATGACATTCTGTTGCAAAAACAGAATGTTAAAAAAAAAAGTGGTAACAATTGTTTGTTATCGAGAAAGTAAACTCACCATAACTTCTAAGGAAACTACTTTTATTTCTGCTTCCAAACCTGTAACTGTCACTTCTTTGTATATCTTGGGCTCCTTGCCACCAAAAGTGGTCAGGAAGATACTAACAATCTGTCCAGACATCCTCACCTGTTGTTGTGCCTCTGTTTATCATTACATCATCTATAGGAAAGAGTTCAGCAATATAGTCATCCTCTTGTACACAGTGCTCCCATTTCTGAAAAAAATATGTTGAAGTAAATATTAACTTTGAAAGAAGCTATTTATATAATATTTTTCATTGCATAACAAAAGAGGAGGAAACATAATTAACTCAGCAAAATGCTCAGTTATCAGATAGTGGTTTGATAAATAAAACACAACCATTAAAATCATGGTCATAAGATGTATAGTAATATAAAATGTGAAAAGTATATGTTAAGTTTTTTAAAACATGATGTAAAATTATATATGCTATATGATTAAAATTGTTTAAAATGCTTATAAAAATACAAAGAAAAACCCTCCAAAATTCACATCTTAATGTTAAGATAATGGGGTTTATATTTAAATATTTTTTTCCTATTTGCCAAAATAAGAATAGGTAATATATTGTGTAATTATAGTGCAGAAACAAAGTTAATTAAAAATAGAGGGTAGATGCCCCATTCCAGTTGTATTAGAAAAAATTAAGAAAGCTAGACCAAATGACTTACAAGATCGGCTATGCATTTTTCTAATTTTGTAATTTATTATTTTAGAGATTTATGGATGTTTTGTTAAATAGAGATAACCTTGCTAACTCCCTTGAATAGTTTGAACTAATGCAAAATAAAATTTTAAGCTTGTAAGAGACTATGAAATCACATAACCAATGATTTTCAAACTTTTACTAGAAATGGACTTTTTCTCTTAAAGAAATCATATGGAATTCAGGTAGTTATAAAAAAAAAAATCAAGACTTTGGAGACTTAAGCCACCTCTCCCTCCACTTCTCCGCAGACTCATAACTTCTGAGTTATGTAACACATACTTACCTCTGTAGAATAACAGAGGTAACAAATGAACAAAGGAACAAACAAACAAACTGACCCAAAAAATCGCCAAAGGGGAGCAGGGTGAGGGGATGGACAAAATGGATGAAGGGAAGTGGGAGATGCAGGCTTCCAGTAATGGAATGAACATATCATGGGAATAAAAGGTACAGCATAAGGAATACAGTCAATGGCATTTTAGTAGCATGGTATGGTGACAGATGGTAGCTACAATTGCGATAAGAATAATATATAGAATTGTTGAATCACTATGTTGTACTATGTTGTATGTATGTCTGTGAAACTAATGTAACTTCATGTGTCAACTATACTCAAGCAAAAAAAAAAATTTAAAAAAAAGAGAAAGCGACAACTTATTAACCAAAAAACGCTGAAACCCTGATAATTTAAATGTTAGGGACAAGAAACTAGGTTTCTGAAGTTCTAACCCATTGTTCTTTCATCTATATGTCTATTTCTTCATAAGCCAGTGAGCATTAAAAAAAAAATGGGGGAATGAATGAAATATGGAGTGTCTTGCATCAAGCCATGCTTTTCAGCGGTTATTTTAAATTGTTTTCCTAAAAACAGTAAAGCAATTTTGACTCAACTATGGAGATCTGTTTGGAGTTTGTCACTTCATATGCCAAGTTCTTCTTTTGATCCATTTACCTCCAGGCAAGTGCCACTTCTAACTCTCCTAGTTACCATTGCTAGTACTTAGAACCTCCTAATGGTCAGATAATTAAAAAAAAAAATTCTGAAAGAAAAAAATGGTGCCAAATATTGTTTTTTCTCTCAGATATCATTTGTTTTTATAAATATCTTTTGAGGACATTTATTTTAGCACATTAAGACAGAAGACTAAGGGACTTCCAGGGAGAATGGCTGAGTAGAAGAACCCTATACTCGCCTTGTCCCACAGATACAACTAGAAACACTCACATCAGTGTAAATAACCCAGAAAACGACCTGAAGACTGGCAGAACAAACTCTACAATTAAATGTAGAGAAGAGGCCACATCATAGAGAAGAGGATAGGAAGGATGGAGAATTGGTGGAGAGCTAACCCCACCCCCCCACCGTGGGTCTGGCCGCCTTGGGGAGGAAGCTGAGGGCATGGAGAGGGGGTGAGAAACAGATTATCACACTGGGAAGCCTGCGTGGGGAGGACAAATCCCCATAGCATTTTGCTATGAAAATCAGAGGGGTTGAATTTCATGAGTGCTTACAACCAGTAGGACTTAGTGCCTAAAATTTTAAAAGTCAGTGGCTTGGCCCTGAGAGAGCTGGAGGACCAAAGGAAGCAGAGTTCCCTCCCTTAAAGAGACAGCACTACAAGCAGCCTGCAGAGATAACAGCATTGAAGCAGCAGTTTTGAAAAACGCCTGGAGCATATGGGACAGAGAGTGATTTACTAATCTCAGAGGTCCCTAAGGGACTTTTCCTAGAACAAAGGAGCTGGCAGGCTCCATTTCCATTCCCTGACCCCACCCACCCCAGCATAAACACAGGCCCCCTGTGGGAACCGGCAAGGCACCAGCATTGACCACATACCTTGTTTATACCACATCCCATCCTGCCCAAACAGTCCCCAAGCTACAGTCACCTCCCCCAGAAGACTGGTGCAAACCTTGCCAACACTTATTCTCTTGACTGAGTGCTTTATGAGGCCTCAGTCCAGCAGCATCAGGTCACTTCCTATGGAGGACATCTGTGCTTTGTGGAGAGGCCTGGCCAGCCTCAGTCTTGGTGGCAGATGTGTTTCCCCTGGGAAGAGGACCAGCACACATGACTTGCAGGCACAGAGGCCCTGACCCAGACTTTGCAAAGTGGATTGGGATGCCTGTTCTCAGCAGCAGCTTTACGTTCTCTGCAGAAGAGGACCAGCATCACCCTGTTAAAAGTGCACACCATGCCCACTACTTTCAAGAGCAAGAGACATAGCTTAGTTTCTAAAACACAGAAATATACACAGAGTGTTAGATAAAATGTGGAGACAGAAATGTGTCTCAAATGAAAGAACAGGACAAATAACAACAAGAGACCTAAGTGAAACAGAGATAAGTAATATGCTTGATAGGGAGTTTAAATAAATGATTATAAAGATATTGGACTTGAGAAAAGAGTGGACATCAGTAAGACCCCTAACACAGAGATAAATAAAGAACTAATCAGAGATAAAGAGCAAAATAATTGAAATTAAAAAAACACTAGGTGAAATTAATAGCAGGCTAGCAGAAGCAGAAGAATGAATCAGAGACATGGAAGATATAGAAATGGAAAGTAATCAAGCTGAGCAGGTGAGAGAAAAAAATACACAAAATGAGAATAGACTTAGAGAACTCAGTGACTCCATCAAGCATAATAACATTCACATTATAGGGATCCCAGAAGAAGAAGAGAGAGAAAAAGCAGAAAATGTATTGGAAGAAAAAATAGCTGAAAACGTCCCAAATTTGGGGAAAAATACAGAAATTCAAACACAGGAGACACAGAGATCCCCCCAAAAATCACCCAAGGAGGTCCACACCAAGACACATACTAATTAAAATTGGCAAAAAGCAGTGATAAAGATAGAATTTTAAAAGCAACAAGAGAAAATAGTTACTTACAAGGGAAACCTCATAAGGCTATCAATGTATTTTCAATAGACACTTTGCAGGCCAGAAGGGATGGCATGACATATTCAAAATGCTGAAAGGAAAGAATCTGCAGTCAAGAATGCTCTATCCAGCAAGGCTATCATTCAGAATAGAAGGAGAGATAAAGAGTTTTCCTGACAAACAAAAGTTAAAGGAGTTCATGACCACTAAACCAGATCTACAAGAAAGGTTAATGGGGACTCTTTGACTGAAGAGACCATAAGTAAGGTAAGAAAAGTAGAAAACACAAAAGCAGTAAAAACAAGTATAACTGTAAAAATCAGTCAGAGCTCACAAAATAAAGTATGACACCATATATCTAAAAAATGGGGGAGAAGAGGAATAAAGAATGGATGCGCGGCGCCTGGGTGGCTCAGTCATTAAGCGTCTGCCTTCGGCTCAGGGCGTGATCCCAGAGTCCTGGAATCGAGCCCCACATCGGACTCCTCTGTTGGGAGCCTGCTTCTTCCTCTACCACTCCCCCTGCTTGTGTTCCCTCTCTTGCTGGCTGTCTCTCTCTGTCAAATAAATAAATAAAATCTTTAAAAATAATAATAATAATAAAAATAAAATCAATAAAGAATGGATGCAAACTTAAGTGACCATCAACTTAATATAGACAGCTGTATAGAGAAGATGTTATATACAAACCTAATGGTAACCACATATGAAAAATCAGTAACAGATATGCAAAAAAATAAAGAGAAATTCAAATATATCACTAAAAAAAGCCAACTTATGGTGAGAGAAGAGAGCAAGGGAAGAAATGAACAGAGAAGATCCACAAAACAAACACAAACCAAATAGAAAAATGGCAATAAATGCATGCATATCAATAATTACTTTGAATATAAGAGACTAAATGCTCCAATCAAAAAACGTAGGGTGGCATTTGGATTAAAAAAATAAAAGTTAGAATGAAAACAAGATCCATCTATATGCTGCCTATAAGAGACTCACTTCAGACCCAAAGACACATGCAGATTGAAAGTCAGGGATTGAAGAAGCATTGATCATGCAAATGACTGTGAAAAGAAAGCCTGGGTAGCAATACTTGTATCAGACAAAATTCACTTTAAAATAAAGGCTGTAACAAGAGATAAGAAAGACACTACATAGTCATTAAGGGAACAATCCAACAAGAAGACATAACAGTTGTAAATATTTATGCACCCAACATGTGAGCATCCAAATACATAAAGCAGTTAGTAACAAATATAAAGAAACTAATCAGTAGTAATACAATAATAGTAGGGTACTTTGACACCACACTTACATCAATGGACAGATCATCTAAACAGAAAACCAACAAAGAAACAGTGGCTTTGAATGACACTCTGGACCAGATGGACTTAATAGATATATTCGGAACATTCCATCCTAAGACAACAAAGTACACATTCTTTTCAAGTGCACATGGGACATTCTCCAGAATAGATCACATATTAAGTCACAAAACAAGTCTCAACAATTTCAAAAGGATCGAAGTTATACTATGCATCTTTTCTGAACACAGCACAATGAAACTAGAAATCAACCACTAGAAAAAATCTGGAAAGAGCACAAATACATGTAGTTTAAATAACATTCTACTAAACAGTAAATGAATCAACAAGAAAATCAAAGGGGAAATAAAAAAATACATGGAAAAAAAATGAAAACACAGCAGTCTGAGCCTCTGGAATGCAACAAAAGCGGTTCTAAGAGAGAAGTTCATAGCAATACAGACTTACCTCAAGAAGCAAGAAAAATCTCAAATAAACAACCTAACCTTACACCTAAAGAGGCTAGAAAAAGAATGACAAACAAAACGCCAAGTCCAGCAGAAAGAAGAAATGATAATGATTACAGCAGAAACAAATGTTGTAGAAACTAAAACAAAACAAAACAAAAAAACCCAATAGAACAGATCAACAAAACCAGGAGCTGGTTCTTTGAAAAAGGTCAACAAAATTGATAACCACTAGCCACACTTACCGGAAAAAAAAAAAAAAAAGAGAGAGAGAGAGAGGACTTAAATGAACAAAATCAGAGATGAAAGAGGAGAAAGAAAAACCAACACCACAGAAATATAAAGGATTGTAAGAGAATATTATGAAAAATTATATGCCAACAAACAAGACAACTTAGAAGAAATGGGAAGATTCCTGGACATCTATAACCTACCAAACTAAAACAGGAAGAAATAGAAAATTTGAATAGAACAATTACCAGAAAGGATATTGAATCAGTAATTAAAGAACTTCCAACAAACAAAAGTTCAGGACCTGATGGCTTCACAGGTGAATTTAACCAAACATTTAAAGAAGAGTCAATACCTTTTCTTCTCAAACTTTTCCAAAAAACTTAAGATGAAGGAAAACTCTCAAATTCATTCTATGAGGCCAGCATTACCCTGATTCTAAAACCAGACAAAGTCACAACAAAAAAAAGGACAACTACCAGCTAATCTCTCTGATGAACATAGATGCAAATTCCTCAAAATATTAGCAAATCAAATCCAACAATACATTAAAAAAATCATTCACCACAATCAAGTGGAATTTATTCTGGGATGCAAGAGTGGTTCAATATTCACAAATGAATCAACATGATATATCACATCAATAAGAGAAAAGATTAAAACCATGGATTATGTCAATAAATGCAGAAAAAGCATTTGACAAAGTACAAAATCCATTCATGACAAAAACCCATAACAAAATAGGTTTAGAGGGAACATACTTCAACATAATAAAGTCCTTATATGAAAAACCCACAGCAAACATCATACCCAATGGTAAAAAACTGAGAGCTTTTCCCCTAAGGCCAGGAACAAGACAAGGATATCCACTCTCGCCACTTCTATTCAGCATAATACTAGAAGTCCTAGCCACACCAATCAGACAACAAAAAGAAGTAAAAGGCATCCAAAATGGTAAGAAAGAAGTAAAACTTTAACTATTTGCAGATGATATGCTATACATAGAAAACCTAAAGACTCCACTAAAAAACTACTAGAACTGATCAATGAATTCAGTAAGATCACAAGATACAAAATCAATGTACAAAAATCTGTTGCATTTATATACATTAACAATGAAGTAGCAGAAAGAGAAATTAAGAAAACAATCCCATTTACAACTGTACCAAAAATAATAATGTACCAAGGAATAAAATTAACCAAAGAGGTGGAAGACCTGTACTCTGAAAACTATAAAATATTGATAAAAGAAATTGAAGACAACACAAAGAAATGGAAGGACATTCTAGCTCATGGATTGGAAGAACAAATAATGTTAAAATATCTATACTACCCGAAGCAATATACATATTTAACATAATCCTTATCAAAATACCAACAGCATTCTTCACAGAACTAGACAAACAATCCTAAAATTTGTATGGAACCACAGAAGGCCACAAATAGCCAAAGCAATTTGAAAAAGAAAAACAAAACTAGAGGTATTACAATGCCAGACTTCAAGTTTTTTACAAAGCTGTAGTAATCAAAACAGTAGGATTCCAGCACCAAAATAGACACATAGATCAACAGAACAGAATAGAAAGCCCAGAAATAAACCCACAATTATATGCTCAGTTAATCTTCAACAAAGGAGGCAAAAATATGCAATGGGAAAAAGACAGTCTCTTTCCCAACACAAATGGTGTTGGGAAAACTGGACAGCTACATGCAAAATAATGAAACTGGAAAAAGCAAACTCAAAATGGATTAAGGACTTAAATGTGAGACCTGAAACCATAGAAGGCCTAAAAGGGAGCACAGACAGCAATTTCTCTGACATCAGCCATAGCTACATCTTTCTAGATATGCCTTCTTAGTCAGGGAAACAAAAACAGAAATAGACTGTTAGGACTACATTAAAATTAAAACTTTCTGCACAGCAAAGGAAACAACCAACAAAACTAAAAGACAACCTACTGAATGGGAGAAGATATTTGCAAATGACATATCTGATAAAGGGTTAGTATCCAAAATATATAAAGAACTGATACAACTCAACACACAAAAAAAACAAATAATCCAGTTAAAAATGAGCAGAAGACATGAACAGACATTTCTCCAAAGAAGACATACAGATGGCCAACAGACACATGAAAAAGTGCTCAACATCAGGGAAATACAAATCGAAAGCACAATGAGATATCATCTCATACCTGTCAGAATGGCTAAAATCAAAACCACAAGAAACAGTAAGTGTTAGCAAGGATAGGGATAAATAGGAAACATCATGCACTGTTGGTGAGAATGCAAACTGGTACAGCCACTGTGGAAGACTGTATGGTGGTTCCTCAAAAATTTTAAAATAGAACTAACCTATAATACAGTAATCACACTACTGGGTATTTACCGAAAGAGTATGAAAACACTAATTTGAAGGAATATATGCACCCCTATGTTTACTGCAGCTTTTTTTTTACCAATAGCCAAATTATGGAAGCAACCTTGGTGTTCATTGATAGATGAATGTATAAAAAAATGTGATAGATATGTAAGGGGTGTGTGTGTGTGTGTATCACACACACAATGGAATATTATTTAGCCATAATGGAAAAGATAAAGAAGGTGTGATATATATAAGGTGTGTGTGTGTACACACACATGCATATATATGTATACACACAATGGAATATTATTTAGCCATAAAAAAGAATGAAATCTTGTCATTTACAACAACATGGATGATTCTAGAGAGTTTAATGCTAAGCAAAATAAGCCAGTCAAAGACAAATACCATATTATTTCACTCATATATGGAATTTAAGGAACAAAACAAAGGAACAAAGGTGAGGAAAAAAGAGACAAACTAAGAAGTTTACTCTTAACTATAAAGAACAAACTGATGGTTACCAGAGGGGAGGTGGTTGGGAGGATAGGTGAAATAGGTGAAGGGGATTGAGAGTAAACTTCTTTTTTTCCCCCATCCCCAAGAGTACATTTATCTGGATGACCACTGAGTAATATATGGAATTGTTGAATCACCAAATTGTGCACCTGAAACATATATAACACTGTATGTTAATTGCACCAGAACTAAAAGAAAAAAAAAAGTTTTCCATTATTAAAAAGAAGAAGAAGAAGAAGAAGGCTAAGTACCCTAATACCATTCTTTTCAAATTGGTATGTCAGGAAGGTTCATAAATGAAATATTTTCAGAGGAAGTGCTTTCTCTATATTAAGTTTTTGGAGGGAAGTTAGATCAAGGGTCTGCAAACTTTTTCTTTTTTTTTCTTCACAAACTTTTCTTAATGAGCATGCGAGTAAATATTTTAGGCTTGCAAGCCATTGGTCTCTGTCACAACCATTTAATTCTGATGGTGCAAAAAGAAATGAGCCATAATGTAAACAAGGAAACATGACTGTGTTCCAATAAAACTTTATTAAAAGAAATAGGTGGACAACTGATAGCTCATGGTTTACTGACCCCTGAGTTAGATGATAGTAAATAAACTTCCTAAGTTTGAGTGAGCAGGTGAAGTCACATTCCATGCAAAAATTTATTTAAAGCTTATAAGCAATCAATACTAAAGGAATTAGTTTTCTAAGGAGCTAAAGACTTAAAAACTTTTTCTTCCCCTCCATATAGATCTTACACAAGCCTATTATTTTTCCCTTTTTTCATTAAATTTATAGTGTTTGAGGATCACAAGATATTTAACTTAAACTAGTTTAACTGTGACCAAAAAAGAGTTTAATTTGAGAATTAGAACAAAGATCATGTATCTATGTTCCTTACACTTTTTTTTCTCCATGAGGTGCCAATTTTCAAGCTATATATCTTTGCCAGTTAGTTAAATGAGTTGAATAATGACTATTGTTTCCCTTACCAGGTTTTATTAATCAGTGCTGGTATATTATCCAGCAACTATTAGATAAAAGAAACTAATACCTTTATAGATTTTTTTCTTTTTTTTTTAATTTTTATCACTTTTTGTTGAGTTTCTTTATTTTGGAAAGTAAATTACATTTTCTGGAGCATTACAACATAACATGTATATTATGAAAAAAGAAGGGAAAAAATAGGCCTTGAATAACTGGCCTAGTTTAAATTATTCATGAGTGAGCAGGTGGTAGAGATGGTAATGAGGTCTCTCTATGATTATCTGCTCCTTTCAACTATATCTAAGTAAAACAAAACAAAAGTCATATGACATAGCTTAAGGAAAAAAATATCAAACTGTTCCCATTTGAGGCAAGGTTTTAACTAAGCATGCCAAAATGACTTAGATCTAGACCTCTAAAAATCAAGTTTGCTGCTAGTAGGTTATATTTTAAATTTGATTGCTTCATAATAACCCTCCATAATTGATTAAAAATTCATGTTGCTAGTGAAGAGTTTTGATTACTTCAAAGGTTTGTTTCCAGATAGAGAATTGGGACTGTGATGAGAAAGTTTTGTTTTGTTTTGTTTTTAATGAAAGAAAACAAAATGGGCCTAGCAATTGAGAGAAAGCTTAGCTCCAAACACCAAATTAAGAGGTATTTGTGTTAAAGGTTCAGGAGTCACTTTTTCTAGTTGCATTCGCAAACCGAAAAAAAACAGCTGACGTTATGGTATGGGGATCAGTTACAGTGAGGATCAGAAGAAAGGCAAACTGTCAGCATGCAGGTCCAAGTAAACTGCTTAGGTATGCAAATTAAAATTTTTCTTTCTGTCACTGGATAGTCCAGATATCACTGGTTACCTGTCAACTGTGCAGTTACATTGACTGGTTTAGGGCACATAATCCAATCAAAGCCAATGACACATAGAATGTTTTTCTGGGACAGAAAAAATTAAATTAAATTAAAATGAAAAAAGGTTGTTCCTCTCTTCTTCCAGAAGGGATCATTTCCTTTCCTTGGATGGTATGGTGTGAGAATTTGAGGTTCAGATCAGCGATTGGAAAGTCCAGAGGGGCTGCATGTGGCAGGGATAGGGAGGCCATCATTTGGAGCCTGAGGATGATATTTCCAACATACTGCAGAGTGAGAGAAACCAGGCCATTGGTGATATCATTTGAGCTTCTCAACCAAATTTGCCTGAAGCTAAGCCCTACCTTTCATTTGCACCATAAAGATCCCTAAGAAGTACACAAAAATAAGTGTTCACAAAAAATGAGCACAAAAGTACTTTGGGGAGAAAGGTTTTAATTAAATTAAACAAGCCCCATGAGTTATACCGAGGAGCTGCAACACTTAGGATAAAAAAGGGAATCAGAACTTGTGTTTTGTCCTCGTTTCCTGTCCTGGAGTTGCTTTTACTTTTGAGAGCTTTGCAAAAGCTATAGATCTCCTTGAGTCATTCCAGTTCTTCACTCCCCAAAGTAAAATCAATGTTTTAGTTTAAAATATAGGCTAATGAGGATTAAATATCCCTAAATTTCTTAGATTCCTTTTCCAATCAAAGCGAAGTGGAAAGAACACAAATTTGGTGTCAGGTAGCCCTGGGTTCAAGTTCAGCTCTGACGCACTAACTCTGAAAACTTGTGCAAGTTACCTTACCTCTGTTAGGCTTACCCTCTCATATGTAAGTGTTGATAATAATATTTACCATACATAAATTTTGATGGGATTAATGATGGCAACATTTATATAAATACTTAGCACAAGACCTAGCAAAACTCAAGCCTCATCGCCAATATTAACACTAATTTCTGTTTTACATTTTCCTTGGTATGATTCCTGTAAATTTCCTTGGTATGATTTCCTTGGTATGATGTCCCAGGGCCACTAGAGAAAGAACCTAGCAGTATTCATTGTTTACCAAGTGGAAAAATGTTCATGATTATTGTAATCTAGCAGCAGATTGGGAGAAAGGCAAATACAGTTCTGCTGACTTTTCAATTCCCATCTTGAGCCTACACTGTGTAAAATGGTGTCATTGTTTCTCATTATTGAACAATTAGCTATCCCAAATTATATCCTGTATTTTTAATGAATAGAGATAGTAAACAAATAATACATGACTTTTTTACAAATAGGTTTCAAGGCGTATCAGTCTCCTTTGAGTGAACAGCTGCCTTCTGAGTTGCTCACAACATGGTATTTTAGATCGAGTTGGACGTGGTGGTGATGGCTGTTTACCACTCTTGTTCTTAGGTATTTCACTATGTTCATCACATCCTTTTTACGTGACACCATACACATTTTCTATAGAGTCTATGTTACATTCTAGAATTACCCAAACCAGGTTAAAATAATTAATTACATATATATTTATGTCATGCAGGTATTCAAATTACATAGCAATTCACTCCAACTACACCCTAACTTGGAATGGCTCATATCTAATGCCCATTATGTGTAATTAACTCAAAAATCTATTTCATCCAGCTTACTAGAACAATTCAGAAATACCTGTAACAATTTATAGGGCCAACAATCCAGGCCCGAAGAGTCAAAGTAAGTTCAGAGATTAAGAAGTCATCAATCACACAGAGACATATCAGGTGCTACTAACGTGGTAATGACACATACGTTAGTGATTCCCTAAGTAAACATTTATGCCTCAGACAGTTGCTGTCGCAAATGGGATGTTATGATATGTTGCTTCAGTGATGTATGCCAGGTATTAATGTTACTAATCCCTAAACACTCATGACAGGTAGTGTCTCATCGACTTTACCTCAGATGATAATGGGCCATTGAAGCTATTATCGTTTTAGAGGGAGGAAAATTTTCAGTGATGCATTTTACATTTCTGTGGGGATTTTTTGAATTTATTATACTTTTTTTTATTTGCTCTGTCTTTTAAAGAAAAAATGATTGTGTAAGTTTAGCAGCACAGTGCAATCCCTAATGCCTGAAGAATACCATTTTAAAGTATCATGATCCAGAAGCCCTTATTCTATAACCAAAAGTATGGTACACCTGAGTTGACTCATTCTTCATGACCAATGGAGTGAAGTTGGGTTTCCTGAGAGGTCTCTTATCTTTCAATATATTTTATATTGCCAGAATTAGGGATGTACAGAGGATATGAAAGCAATTCCCTCAATTCAAAAGATTGTTAGAAGATTCAAAAGGATTCCAGGAAGTTCTGCATAGACACGTGGGAGAGGTCTTAGAAAAAGTCATAGACTGAGTTGCAGAGTCAGTGTAGGTTTACTGATTAGCCTGAAGCTCAGATATACCCCACTGTCTGTTAGAGGCATTTGACATGTGACAAAGGACTCTCCTGGACAAAATGGAAGTAAGCATCAACACTAAATAGTAGCAAGCAGACATCTTTGCAAATAGTATCTTCGGCGTTCTTTTCAGCTTTTGTTTAATATGATCATTAACTGTATATCAAGCATAAATTTAGACTTCATTAGATTATATCACATACTTTGGGTTGCAGTTCCAAGAAATCCACTTGCTGGGAGACCAGTTCTGATACACCAGAGCCTGCAACTGGTCTTACCCCATTCATTGACCAACAAATGGGAATGGGGAAGCATTTCATCTTTTCTCTGCTTTGACTCACATGAGCAGGACATTCCCATGGGCAGATGCAGTGTTAAACACAATTACTGGCCAGCGAGCTGTAATTACCCCATGCATTTAATTTTCTACTTAAGAAAACGATCATAATATTATTGAAATCTGGTATAATACCTGAAAGCAAATTAGTTGCAATTTCCCTTGCCTTATGATGTATGAAAAAATACTCATGGCATACTTTACAGTTGTACACCAACATGGTATGGGTCACTGAGCCTGAGAACCATAGCATGAACTACAACACACAGCTGGGTAGTCTTGGAAAGAGGCTACATTTATCAGTGTGGTACAAAGTTCCTCCCCAAACAAAAGACCTATGTATCTAACTCAATTTAGAAAACTAGTCCCACAATCAAGTACTCCACCACGACTGAGACAATGGTGCCTGCTACTACACTTTTTTTTTCTGGAATAGCTAGACCAGCAGAATGGCTGATAATAAGACCCTCAAACAGCTGCTGAATGAGGCTCTTCAAGTAGGAAGGGCAAAGGAAATGCACAGCAAAGCAGGGCTTCAAAGAAAAGAACATCACTGTGAACTGCTGGGGAAACAGCAGAGGCCCATATCCCCCTGCCAGGTAAGCATGGCAACAGATTTAATTGGGTGGTTTAGTTGGAGAAAAGGTACTAAAAAGAACATGGGTCTTAGAAGCATTGCCTTAATCAGTGACACATTAGTAAAACTACAGCTAAAATACTAATATCTGCATGTAGTGTGGGTAAGACTTTCGGTAATAGCATAACTTCTGAGTCACACACAGAGATGTAGGGAGAATATCATCAGTAGAATGATATTTGAAAACAAATAACAAGGTATATATGTGTCGAGGTACTGACACAGTTGTTAGCAATGCCAGTGCTGGAGCCAGGCTGAGTGTGTTGAATCATGACTTTGCCATTTACAGGCTGTGTGATCGTAAGTAAGTTGCTTAACCTCTCTATGCTTTAGTTTTCTCTTCTACAAAAAAGAGATAATAATTGAAGTTACCTTATACATCCCTTATGAGGACCGAGTGAGTTTATGAAAAGCATCTCAAGTAGTTCTTGGCCTATTACTGTTTTAGAGAATTCAGCTCTTACTATTTTAAGGGAATTAAGTTATTATAGATATCATTTTATGTGTGTACTTAAATTTAGCCAAATTTATCATGTTCAGTTATTATGATTTTTATATTAGAAATATATTGGTAGTTGAAGTAAATTACATCACAGATTAAGAAGCTCAGTTCAAATCTAAAATGTGTTAGAAAATATTTGTGGAATGAAATAGACTCTTTTTTTTTTTAAGTTAGGGTCCCTAAGTCCTTCACCTTAATAATAGTCAGCAAAATGGTTCATTTTGACCATCAGTAAGGGAAGAAAAAATACCTAAGTGGAAAAACACTGCAACTCATTTATTGGTTTTATCCCTGAGTCTTTAACATTGAAACATTTTGTTGTTTGCTTCATTCTTGAACAAGCGTCATCAAATCACTTGTTAGCTATGAACTTAGTGTATTAAATAGTAAGAAATGGACTGAAGAAATGGACACTTTCTTAGTGAACTTAGAAAACAGAAGAAAAGATAATATAAAAAACATTTTGGTGATTTTTTCCCCCAAATTGACTTCTCGCAGTTGTATGAGATACACAGATATTCCAATGCCTTTTTAGGGTATCAAGGAGCACTGGTAGGAAACATTTCCCAGAGGGAGAATTGGGAAAAGGGAATTTCTTATAAAAACCACATTACTACAATATAATGCAAATATAGTAAAATACAATTAAAGAAATGTATTGCTTTAGCATACATATCTGTGGGAAGAGACTTGGAGAAAAGCTCATTATCTCATGGTTGCGGATATTGCAGAGTGTATGTTACTTTCTCCAGAAATTCTCCTTGAGCTTAAGAACAAGATTAATATCTCTGTTGCCCCTTCCCCTTGTATGGCCTTTGCTGCACAGATTTTTAATTTCCTCATCAACTGTCCCAACTTCACCACTAAGACTATACGTTTCGTACCGTAGTAACCATGTGTTTTTTACTTTTATTATTATTATTTTTTAATCCATAGAATTTAGCAGAATACCCTGCACATAGTAGGCAGTCAATAAATAATTAAGGAGGACTCTCTGGGACAGAGAAAGTAGTTCCCAAACGTTCTAAAGTGAACGTGCATTATTTTTTAATGTAAATGAATTAAGTGAATGTAATTCAGCAAAAATTATTTTCAAGTGTGGGACCTCAAAAAATAACTTTTGAATCAAGAAAAAAGAGAAAAAAAGGAAAAACTAATTTGGTCCAAGTTATCAAGGTATTATAACACCCACATAGTGGGACACTTTGAACAATGAATTATAGATGTTTTTCATAATAGAAGGAAGTTTTCTTTTTTTTCCTAAAGACAATTCACCTTCATCCATCATTTATTCTTTTTTGTAATATGTGGTATTCTTTAATATGTAAATAGCTTACAAACATAAGCTCTGAGTTTGTTTGAGTGCAGGCTATGACTTATTACATACATGTATACCCCATTATAAGATTTTCTTTTTACTACAACATAAAATTGGAATGAAGCAGGAATAATCTTGGACTACTTCTAGATTATTAAAATATAAATAAATTTCATTATAAAATGTTCTTACTTATTAAGTGGTTTCTATCTAGAGAGTTGCATGATAATGAGACCAAAAATGGCTCAGTGCATTCCTTTCAAATATAAACTATTGTACATTTGCCCTAACAGGATTTCTTGTTGCTGATTCATTTTTCTATTACAATATTCTTTTTATTATTAAATGAAACATATCACCACCACTATGTTGGCCATATATAGTGGACCGTACTGTGTAAAGTTCTTAAAAGGCAATCTATAATAACTAGTTCACCTTTTTATATTGATTCAAGTTATATTTGGTGCTGAAGTATAAGTGAAATCTATGAAAATAAAATCATTTTATGCTTTGCAAGTTACTTTTTAAAAATTGAGGTAAATAATATGCCATATTATATTTATATACATTCAGATGTACAACATAGTGATTTGATGTTTGTATATATTGTGAAATGATCACAATAAGTCTAGTTATCACCTGTCACCAAACAAAGTTAATTCAATATTATTGACTGTATTCACCATGCTGTATATTAGATCCCCATGACTTATTTATTTTATAAATACAAGTTTGTACTTCTTGATCCCCTTCACCCATTTTACCTCCTCCTCAACTCTCCTCCCCTTTGACAATCACCAATCTGTTTTCTGTATCTATGAGTCTGGGTTTTGTTTTGTTTGTTTGTTTTGTTTTATTTTTTAGATTCTATATATAAGTGAAATTGTGGCATTTGTCCTTCTTTGTCTGACTGATTTTACTTATAATCATGACACCCTCCAGGTCCATCCATGTTTTTGCAAAAGGCAATATTTCATTCTTTTAATAACAAAGTAATATTCCATGGTGTGTGTGTGTGTGTGTGTGTGTGTGTGTGTATCACATCTTCTTTATCGATTCTTTTATCAGTGGACATTTAGGCTATTTCTGTATCTTGACTATTGTAAATAATGCTGCGGTGAACATAGGGGTTCACATATATTTTCAAATTAATGTTTTCATTTCTTTGAATAGATCACCAGTAATGGAATTGCTGGATCATTTGGTAGTTCTATTTTTAATTTTTTTTTAAAGATTTTATTTATTTGACAGAGAGAGAGACAGCCAGCGAGAGAGGGAACACAAGCAGGGGGAGTGGGACAGGAAGAAGCAGGCTCATTGCAGAAGAGCCTGATGTGGGGCTCGATCCCGTAACGCCGGGATCACACCCTGAGCCGAAGGCAGACGCTTAACCGCTGTGCCACCCAGGCGCCCCTATTTTTAATTTTTTGAGGAACCTCCACACTGTTGTAGTGGCTGCATGAAAGTTACTTTTTTTTTTTTTAATATTAGTAACAACCACTTTAACTCTCTAAGTATTAACATACAGTGTAAACACCTCTGTATTTTCAGGGAACTTAGTTTTTTAAAATGCTATATATAAAGCCTTTTGCCAGAGCTTTAAAAATGAATGTTAACTGTGGGACCAGGCTAAACTGGGGAGGGGACGTCGTAAAGCAATCACCAAGCATACTGCAGAGTCACACTGTTGTCAGACCAGGAGCAACATCTGGCTGGACATTGTCATCAGGAGACTAATGAATGTTCTATAGTACTAGCAGTTAAGCTCAATTAGTGTATAACTTAACCTGTTTTATTTTATTTTACCGTGTTCTGACCTCCTTACTTGTGACCATTTTTCCAGGGATTATTTGGAGTTCCAAATAATTGCACAGATAGGAATGTTATCCAATATTCTTATCTTCTACCAAAAAGAAAAAAAAAAAGACTATTTGTCACATGGAAAGTCTCGATTTAGAAAGAGAGAGAAACAGAAGATATACAGAAGGATCCCAAATGGAGATTCACTCAGAGCTGGAAAGAGGTTCTCCGTAAGAGATGGATGGGTTGGCAGTGGCAGTGACTTACATTGTCTGGAAACTTCAGGAAAGACTGAGTGATAGATAAGAAAGTATCTTATCCTGGGCCCCCCGTTTTTAATAGTATGCATTTAAAGATGAAAAAGGAGAACCTGGACCAGAAATATAAATTCAATGTAAAAATTCATAGCAAGTGAAAGATAATATGTCTGACTGATTTATTAATTATAGAAAAGAATTATCTACTAATATTTTCGAATGGAAATTTTAGGCCTAGCATAGTCCTTCAAGACTGCAAGTTATTCTCACTTAGGCTATCATTCTATTTCATTTAAATACTTCCATGATTATCTTTAAGGAGGAGGATAAAAAATGTGACAAGGTAGAAATACCCAATTTCATTTGTTTCCTAGAACACTGTCTTTGTGTAGTGAACATTGATTGCAAAATCAGCTTTAAAGAAAATTAAAATGAACAGTGATCTTAACCCTAGGAAACTGTCTGTAGAACTGTTATTTTTAAAGCAGAATCAATATCTTACACCATTAATGATACTAAGCAAAGACAAGAGAAAATCGGTGTTGTTGCAAAGATTGATTTTTTTTCTCTTTATGTAGTTTCATATTGATCTAAGAATTCACAATTTAAACTGCTGGGGTTATAATTTAAATATGACTAAATAAAGGATTTGGAAGGAAAATGTCATAATGTTACTATAAGTTATTTCTCCCTTTATTGTTTTAATTTTATATACTCCCAAATGACTCAACTCTATTTCATACACACACGAAGCCACATGCAGAAACTTTATTTCCATAATTATTGCAAAAACTACTCATTTTGGAGCAAATCTTGGTTCACACCTTGAAATGGAGAGCAAATCAAACAAGATTATCATTTTTGGGGTTAAGTTTTTACTGCTCTCTTGGGTCATTGGTGCACATTCACCACATGTGCATTTAGAGAGATAGCAGATGCCAAATGAGGATATCAGGAAGAAAACTGTTTTTTGTGATAGCTCAGATTTGGGGCAGGTGAGGATGTTTTAGGTTAGAAAAGAAGTTTAGGGGATATGTTAAGAGTATTGGTGTTAAAAGAGAAGAATGTTTCAGATAATAACTGTCAGCCTCCTCCAGATGTTCTTCAAACTGGAGAAATTACAAAGGCAGAAATGAGCATCCAGGCTCACAGATGGCTTCTTCCATTTACAGTACTTGCTGATTAACAATTTTGAGCAAATATTTTACTTCAGTGTGTCCAATCAATAGGCATTCCAAAAAACATTTTTGCCAAATATTGTAATGGGCTATATTGCAGAACAGTTAAGAGATCCTTGATACTCACACCTGGGTACACTGTTTAATTTCTTGCATGACCTCTTACTATACACTTGATAGTAAAAAGTAGAATTTTAAAATATCAAACTTATAAACTGTGTAAGACAACTTTGCATTAAAATAGTATTAGGGGCACCTGGTTGGCTCAGTAGGTGGAGTGTGCAACTCTTGATCTCAGGGCTGTGAGTTCGGGCCCTGTCCTGGGTGTAGAGATTACTTAAAAAAATAAAATCTTTAAAAAATAAATAAATAAAATAGTATTAGTTTCCAGATCCATTTAAATAAGATACGTTTTCTAGATAGCTAAATCAGATAAGTTTTCTAGATAGGTGAAGGATTTGCCAAAGGCAATTTCTCGTCTTTTCTTTATGGTTACATACAACCATAATTAAATAACGAGTATCACTGGGTATGAAACATTTGTTTAAATTGCCTGGGCAAGTGTTTATGGAAAGAAAATAAGGACTCTTGTGTTTTTGAAAATGGAATCAATCAGATATTTGCAGCACAATTAAAAGTAGGTTTTGTTTCAGTGAGCGAATGAATGAATGAATGCATGAAAACAGTTTTTCTTGGTGTGAGGACAATGTAGACACATCCAAAGAATCAGCAAGAAAAGCAGTGCTTACCAGGGAGAACTATTTAGTTTTAGCAAAATATAACAATATTTCTCAGGGTATGATATGACGAACACCTGCATCAAAGTCACTTACAGAATATATACGAGATGGAAAGTCAAAGACTCTACCTTTGAACTTTTGTTCCCCAATTTCTGGAGACGCAGGACTAGAAATCCAAACTTAATCAGATTGCCAGGTACTTTTAAACACTGTTTAGCATTTCAGAGCTAAAGAGGCATACGCTATATTCATAGGGGAGATGCATTTGGAAGGGTAGTTCGGAGCCAGAGTTTAGAAATATAAATGTCAGAATAAGAGGGTTAGATTTTACTCAGGGAGGATTGAAGAACCATTGGATAATTTTAGCAGGAAAAGGACATAAAGATACTTTGGAAATGTTTACTTTGTGGGCAAATGAGATGTTAGGGCATTAGAAAAAAAGAAAGATGATGGCAGATATGAGATTTCTAGGTCCCAAACTGCAGTAGTAGCTGTGATAACACAAAGGAGGTGATGGATTACAATGTAGAACTATAGAAGGATTCACTAGTAATTTCCTAGATGTAAGAACTTACAAAGTGAAAAAGGCCAAGAGTGACAATGAGCTCTAGAGTCTGCCTGATGAATATGCCATAAGAAAGAGCCAAATTAGAAGGAAAGTTGGTCGTTGGGTGCAGTGATGAGGAGAGGGTTCTTTTGGCTATGTACCTGTTGAACTTAAAGGAAGTTCATTGAATTGAAAAGTGCACAGCAGAATCAAAAACAGTGAGGCGGGAGAGACAAAAATGGATGGCAAGCTCCTTATGCTGAAAATAGAGGGCAAGATTGACTTTTTACTGTCTCACATTATTTATTTGTAGACATTTCCCTTTTCTAAAGTTTAATGAGAAAATTTCCCCCAGTTAACCCCCCAAATGCCTTGCCTTTTACACAGCTACTTTTCCCTTATTTGAGCTTCGTAAATTTTATTTTGAGTTTACATAAGCAAGACACCATATTTACAAAGAAATGAGTCCTTGTCTTTCTGGATAAAGGATAAAGACTACTCTTGTTTTAGTATTCTCTTAGTATTTCTCAGTGTGTTGGAATTCCAGGTAAAGGAACTACCAATTCTTGATGAAGGTGGAACTGGATATTGAAGGAAGTGTAGGAGTTTGCAAAGACAGAAAAATGGAGGAGATCATCCCATGTTGAGAAATCAGTTTATGGAAATGGGTGAACACATGTTTTCAGAATAAAATAGCACTACAGATGTGTAAAGCTCGTGGTAATCTGACTGTGCTAACAGTTTCCAAACACCATCTGTATCTTAAATTTTAAAAGTCTTAAATTAATGTTGTGGACATTAGCTTGTGTTTTTTAAAACAATAATGCAAATATATGGTATAACAATGTAAACTAATCTAGTTAGATGAAATATACAAGAACAACCCTGGGAGAATTTATGCAATCAAAGGAAACATTTAGAGAGAGAGATGTGTTAACACAGGTTTCCTGAGCAACAGACACCAAAATGGGATTAAACGTGAAACAAAGGTATTAGGGAAATCACAAAAAAACCACAAACAAAAATAAAAACAAATCCCCCCTCCCCAGGAGTTGGGGAGGGAAGATTCTAGAGCCATCAGTTTGCAATGCAAATCTTCTCCAAGTGAAGAAGAGAAGGAGGGAGGGAAGGTGGCTGGAGGGTCTAAAACTGCAGATAGTTTCTAAGGGAAGTTCAGCAAGACTGATGGGGCCTCTCCTAGCTAAAGTTCACTGTCACAGGAGTCCCATCTCCCAGAAACAAGCCTGCCTTTATGTCGCAGCCATACTCAGTCATTGACTAAGAGAAGCCCATGGAAAGAATGGTCTTGCCACAAACACTAAAGTGAATTTCAGAGTACACAGGTAGACCCTCATTCCATTACCATCCTTGCAGTCAGAGATCTGAGAGGTGTGTCTTTATGGCTGCCACCAGGTAGAACTTGTTTATTTTTACATATAAGCAATCTATGCAACAATGAACGGGAATGAAACTTAGTCAAATTTCAGAACACTTCATAACATTTTAAGGTAGTTTTGGCATGCCACTATCCAAAATAAAAAATTCGATCATAGACATTTTGTGTATAGAAACTAAATAAAGATAACGGTAAACTCTGCACTCCTCTTTACTCTCAGCTGCAGTGAAGAAATTTATTTTAACCTCTGATTCCAAACATGCTCTCTTTATAGGCAACCCTTCTGATTAACTGCCACTATGCCAAATGTCATCATAGTATTTTTTTAGTACTTTAACTGGTCCTTGTTCAAACAGTGATTGTGGGCAGAACAGAGGAGGCCAAGACTTGTTACCAGATGAAGAGTGGTAGGATGGATATATTCATATTGCATTGACCAGGTATTAATTGTATCATTGTAGGTGTTTTGGTTACAACAATAAGCAGTAATGATCCAAATAACACTTCCAGGCATCAAGCAGTACGTCACCACATGACTTTTCTAAATAACTGTAAAACAAATAATTTAAGCCAGTGTTTGTTTTTATCAACATAAATCCTTCTGTTTTTCTACATTTCTACATATACACAGAATGATGCTTTCACAAAATAACTAAGACTTTATTTTCCTTGATTTCGGAATGTTCATATGAGTGTTCCCTAGGGCCACTGTAATTAAGAGTTATTGAATTTTTTTCCATAAATTTTCTGAACTTTCTTTCTGACTGGTAGCAATTACCAAAACTTTTGACTAAAACACTTTTTATAGAATTCGGCAAACAACTTAGACCTTGTGTATCTGGTTTTCTATTCAAATTATTCCTAGGATAAAAATGAGAAGGTGGGATAGTTAAGGAAAGCACATATGAAAATGTATACAATAAATTATCTAAGTGATGATATGTTCCTATTAAGCAAATTAATATTTTTTTAATTGTCAAAATCTCCTTATGTTCCATTCTTGTAAACTATATAGGAAAGTGCAATAACTTATAGAATAAGGAAAAACTTTGACTTAAGTTCCATATTTAGCAACAGCTATTTATAGGATGTTCAACGAGTTATTTTTTTATTCTGGTGTAAACATAATAGCTCATTATTTTAAGAACATCTTCTGCACAATGTTATTCTATAAAGGGAGTCTCTGCCAGGAAATACATCACTAAACATTCAACCAACAAATATTTTTAAATTATATACAAATTCCTACCATTTAGAGTCAAACACATTATTTCCTACCAACAAGCAGTTACAGTTTTAGTAGACCGAGGCAATCTTAGGGAAGAACACTCCATACTTCAATTTAATATAAAAAGTCACCTGAAGGGCACCTGGGTGGCTTAGTCGGTCAAGTGTCTGCCTTTGGCTCAGGTCATGACCCCAGGGTCCTGAGACTGAGTCCCACATCAAGCTCCTTGCTCAGTGGGGACTTTGCTTCTCCCTCTGCCTGCCACTCTCCATGCTTGTGTGTGCGTGCTCTCTCTCTCTCTCCCTCTGACAAAATCTTTTTTTAAAAAGTCACCTGAAAATGAATTTATTAATAAAATTTTCTGTTTATCAGGGTGCCTAGGTGGTGCAGTTAAGCATCCAACTCTTGATTTTGGCTCAGGTCATGATCTCAGGGTTGTGAAATCGTGCCCTGCATCAGGCTCCATGCTTGGTGTGGAACCTGCTTAAGATTTTCTCTCTCCCGGGGCGCCTGGGTGGCACAGCGGTTAAGCATCTGCCTTCGGCTCAGGGCATGATCCCGGCGTTATGGGATCGAGCCCCACATCAGGCTCCTCCGCTATGAGCCTGTTTCTTCCTCTCCCACTCCCCCTGCTTGTGTTCCCTCTCTCGCTGGCTGTCTCTATCTCTGTCAAATAAATAAATAAAATCTTTAAAAAAAAAAAAAAGATTTTCTCTCTCCCTCTCCCTTTGCTTCTTCCCACTTCCCTCTTTCCCTCTCTAACAACAACAAAAACAAAAAACCACACACACACACAAATTAATTTTTCTGAAAAAGATTTTCCCAAACCCATGTTCCCAAACTCTTCATTCTTTTTTTCTTTTCTTTTTTTTTGTTAGTTTCAGAGGTAGAATTTAGTGATTCATCAGTTGCATATACCACTTAGTGCTCATTAGATCCTGTGCTCTCCTTGATGCCCATCACCCAGTTACCCCATCTCCCCACTGACCTCCCCTCCAGCAACCCTATTTGTTTCCTAGAGTTCACCGTCTCTTATGGTTTGCCTCCCTCTCAATTCACATCTTACTCTTCCTTCTCTTCCCTTATGAGAATTTGTTTTGTTTCTTAAATTCCACATATGAGTGAAATCATATGGTATTTGTCTTTCTCTGACTGACTTATTTTACTTAGCGTAATACTGTCTAGTTCCATCCACATTGTTGCAAATGGCAACATTTCATTCTTTTTGATGGCTGAATAATAGTCCATTGTATATAAATACCACATCTTTATCCATTCATCTGTCAATGAACATCTGGGCTCTTTCCATATTTTGGCTATTGTGGACATTGCTTCTATAAACATACAGTGCATGTGCCCTTTTGAATCACTATGCCAACTCCTTCTTTCAATTCTTTTTTTTTTTTTTTAAAGATTTTATTTATTTATTTGACAGAGATAGAGACAGCCAGTGAGAGAGGGAACACAAGCAGCGGGAATGGGAGAGGAAGAAGCAGGCTCACAGCAGAGGAGCCTGATGTGGGGCTCGATCCCATAACGCCGGGATCACGCCCTGAGCCGAAGGCAGACGCTTAACCGCTGTGCCACCCAGGCGCCCCCCTTCTTTCAATTCTATTATTAAAACACAGTTTGTTCCACAAGTATAGTTATAGAATAAATTCTCTTTAGTTATTCTCTGGCTATAAGAAAGTATATATCAATGCCATTTCTTAAAAAATCCTATTCACTAATAGTCTGACTATGAAAGCCACAAAATTTTCTCTATTTGAAAGGCTGGGAGTCAACTCAATCTGCTCTGATCGCATGCTATATTTTCATTAAGGTAAAGAAAAAAAGTGGAAACAAAAGGTAAAGGGTATATTGGGATAATTGTATGTATGGCTATTTTAAGAAATAATATACATGTTATAAATATAAAGCTAAGTAACTGATATTTTCCAAATATGTAAAGAACATATATATCTAGTTATAACGGCTACTGTATGGCAGATGGGAATGAGCCAAATATCAAGTACATTTGGCTTACTACCTAAATGGTCTAGCCTTAGACAAGTTATTTTTCTTCTCAGTTTTTCCATCAGTGAAATGTGAGCTAGAATTATATTACCTTCAAAATCCCATTTTAATTTAACTTTTAGTTATTCTGTATTTACATCAATTAATCGTCTCTCACATTTTTAGAGTTCCTTTTCAGAAGAGATCTAAGGAAAGATTATTTGAATATTGCCATGTGGAAATTTTATATTTTGCTTGGATAAATGCAATTTTAGGAAATGACCAAAATCATTTAGAGCCAAGACTGGTCAGCAAGTTGGTTAACAAGTGAACAAATGTTACTATTATTTTGATTTTTACGATGATGTGTGACTTTATTCTAAGAGGCTTATTTTATCATATGCCATCAACTGACCCCAAAATCAATTCTAAAAAGTTATGTACATTGCTAATAACAGTTTCATCTCCAAAAAGTAACAGCTTTGAAGAGCCAGCTGCTATTTAGGGATATAAATTCTACTTTGTTAAAAATGAATTTCATGAATTCATATCATAACTAATATCTATTTCTAAGGGCAGCCCATGGAAGCAGGCTCTGATTACAGAGTTGAGAGGAGACATATCATATTAAATATGTAAACACCTAAATATATTTTCAACTGGGCTAATATTTCACCAGAAGGAATATCATCTACTATAAGTTCAAGTACAACATGCTGATGGTAACTCATTGATATAAGCACGTCTTTTCTGTTTCTTTGGTTTTGATCTCAAGCGTTCAGTCTAACTGTAAATGTTCTTAAGGCCATCATTTGGTCACATCACTCACGGCAACTTAAATGAAGGACAATGTTCCTTTTGGGCGGTGGGTGGAGATTGAGGGATGGAGGTGTTATCAGGCAGGGCTTTTAAATACAGAACCTGTTCTCAAAGTGAATGTTCCATCCTAATTAAGTGCTGTACTTTTTACTAACCCAAGAAGAGAGTCAGTTATTGTGCGTGGTCCAAGCACATAAGTTGGAAACATCTGTAAGTCATTTATTAAGTACTAAAAATTATTCTAGCTGTTTTTTTAAAAATCAATACCATAATCCACACCAGATCGTATGGGCTGCTGATTGGGTGATTTCCACTGGTAATTACGAAATTCATTTATCGCTTAGAATATGGCAGTCAGGAAGATCTGCAAAAAGTATTTTTACCTGGGTGGATTTTCAGAAGTCTACTCCAATCCATCTAGGTAGATTCAAGAATAAATTCTTCTGGGGCGCCTGGTTGGCTCAGTCGTTAAGCGTATGCCTTCGGCTCAGGGCGTGATCCCGGCATTATGGGATTGAGCCCCACATCGGGCTCTTCCGCTGGGAGCCTACTTCTTCCTCTCCCACTCCCCCTGCTTGTGTTCCCTCTCTCACTGGCTGTCTCTCTCTGTGTCAAATAAATAAATAAAACCTTTAAAAAAAAAAAAAGGAATAAATTCTGTGTAATGAAATTTTCTCCAACACAAATTTTTTTTAACTGAAGACCCAAGAGTAAAAAAATAAATAAATAAATGTAAGTCAAACATTTTGTTTTATATCAAAGACATCCTGACATTATAAGATGGACATAGGGGACTTTCTAACAACCTTCTTGTCAGTTTCATTTTTCAGGGGATGAGCGTCATCTATAATCAGTACTTGAAATTTCAGTTTATACTCACCTCTAAGACGCATAAAAAGCAATTATCTGCCTGACAGACAAGTTTAGGCTGCAGTGACTATAATTTCAACACACTTAGAAACATTCAGTTTTTCTCTTGTCAAAGCCAGAGGCTTTCTAAATGAGGCACCATCCAATCACATTCATAATATTATAATCCAGATATTTATTTTTAGTGGTGAACGTCTTTTAGATCTCGTAATTATTCATCTCTGGCATAAGCCAATGACAGAGAAATGGGTCACCATATGATAGGTTTAAGTCCCAAATCCAGTTTTATTATGTGAAAGACCAAATTCTTCCATATAATAATCATAATATTAAGCATCTAGGAAGCAAGAAATCCATTTGGTTGCTGAAAATGGTAATTTGAAGACTGAAGTCTACATTCTAAAAAGCAGAGGCTGATTTACTATTCTATGGTATTTTAAAGATGCTATTAGATTAAACAGTTCTCTCTCAAATTACCCCAAAACAATTGAAAATATTTCTAAAGCTGTGGCCCTAAAATTAGATAATTATCCTATTTCTCAAGTTCTTTTGATTAAAGTAATTACAAATTTTAAAATGTTATTATCCTAAGACACCAGGCACTAAGTAAGATGTTGAATAACAAAGCCTTGCCCAAAAGATTATTATAACATGATAAATGCTGGGAGTCCACAAAATGTTATGGAAGCAGGACTATCTTCTGGGTTATTCTGGAAGAGATGGAGAAGGTTGTCAAGATGAGATAAAATTTAATACAGGATTTTTGAGGATGAGGAATATATTAAGTGGGTCAAGGAGAAGGCATTCTTTGTGGAGGAAACAATATTTGCAAAGGTGCAAAAGTTTGCAAGAAACACAGCACATTCTGAGGGTTGTAAATGATTTGGTAAAACAGCAGTTAGGGTTAAGGATGGGAAGTTACAAAGAGTGAGGCCAAAAAATTTTCCAGGATTCTGACCACGAAGGACCTTGTTTGTTAAAGAACTGGCCCTTTTGTTCAAGCTGTCTTTCTCATACTGACACGCGTGCACCCCTAGGTGCTGGCAGACAAGAGCGGCAAAGATATGTACCAGAGTGTAAGAAATCAACACGATCTGCATAGTGGATTTTCCAGAAGTGTCAATTTTATTTGACAATTTAAAGGAAAAGAAAATTTTGAAATTAAAACAGGTTTAAGCATAACGCACACGTTTTAAAGTAAAATTAAATTACAAAAAAAATACACAGTCATGATTGGCCACTTAGAGGAAACCCCCTGAAACCTGATCTTTGGGGATTTATAGATGATATCCTAATCCACCATTAGGAATGCAATGCTGCCGATGAGTGAAATGATCAGATTTTTATTTTAGATCCTGACAGCATTTTGGAAGATGTAGTAGGGAGGAGGTGAGATCAGCGGCAGAGAGATCATTTTTAAAGTTACTGCAGTAACTGTTTGTGGGTGAGAAAATGAAATAAGGCAAAGACAGTGAGCATGCAGAGCAGAGATGAAGGTAGAATCTACAATAACGTCCAGGTTTTCAGGCTCTGGTTTCCAGACTAGTGTTACTTATTCTCATCTGTTCATTTACTGAGCATTTAAGTACTTACTATGTGCCATACCTACTGTGAGCCAGGCTCTGAAGATAAAAAGATAGATATGAAACTTTCTCTGGGAGTCATCAGAATCATTTTCATAAGCCTACACTGCAAAATAAAGATTACATGTGTTAGTTCAAAATATTAGAAAAAATTTTTCTAGTGCCTTGCATATTGCCTAGCACATAGTAATAAGTAAATATTTGTGGAATGAACGAAGCTCGTCTTGCTAATGTTCTTTTCCAATCATGATTTTTTTTTATTATTAAATGGGAGAATAGAATAGAAGCATCTCCCATATAGTTTGAAATGTAAAAAGAGGTTATCTCTACTAAGGCAACAAAATACTGCTAGCAATAAATCATTCTTTTATAGTATGCAAAGGGAAATTGGATAGTTTTTTTCCTCTACTAAACATTGCCAATAGCTGTTCCAAGAAATGTTCTACATTCCTAATTTTCCTAAAATGAATTTTTATACAAAACATTAAAAGCACACTTTGCAAATCGGTTACCAGAAAGTACAATAATGGGCAACAGCAAGCACACAAAACTGTATAATGAGGCCATCTCACTGGTCCTCCTCCTTTGGCAAACCATTTATGAATGCAGAAATTAATCATATCCTTAGGCCTTGTTCTCTTAAGTAAATATTCTGTATCTTTAGATTTCTGCTTGATCTGCTTTGACAGTTGTGGAAGGATAACCCCGTATGAAAATCTCAATAGTTAAGCTTTTGTAAAAGCCTCCTATGTATGTTCTTTTTTTTCTACTTGCCAATTTTTTTATAAATGTATTAACAAATTGGGTGTGAATTTAATATCTTTTTTCAAATATCCCATGCTTTTAAAATAAAGTTTTACATTTTTATTAGTACTTTACAGTTTGCCAAGATACTTTTCTTAGTACTTGTACTCAGTCCTCAAAAACCACCCTTTTAAGTGAGCCGACCAGATTTCACTCATTTTGCAAGTTAGTAAAATAGGTCTCTCAGACATTAAGTAGCATGCCCTTCTTCACTTAACTATTTACTGACAACCCAGGACTAGTTTTCTGTATTTGACCTAGGAGTGCAAATAATGAGGAAATGGCATAATAACTGATAACAATACATATATATTCATGTATTCATTCATTCAGAGATCCAATAAATGCTTATTTTGCACTTACTATACCCTACATTCTGCTCTATCCACTGCAGTAAAATTAAAGACAAGACAGACGTCATCTCTTCTTCTATGGGTTTACAGTCTGTACACATTTTTAGATTGTGAAAGAAGAATTAGACCAAATATATTTTTTAAAAAATGTATTTTCTATTGACGTAGACTATTCTCTAAACGTTTTAGTTGTATGTTCTACCATTTTGTAAGAAGGAAAAAGGAAGAGTTAGTTTTCAGTTTTCACTAGGACCCTGTGTAGCCTGTTACATCTTCTTCTACATATGACCGCTTTCATTTTTTAAAAAAATAACGTTTTTGAAATTCCTAGAGTGATGATGATTTACCCAGAAATCTTTATAATACACCTTTCTTATTATTAATTTTTGACTACTGGTTAATAGTCAATATTCCTGAAATTACAGAATTTTGAGAAATGTTAAGTTTGAAGAGAATAGCTGTGTGTGTTTGTTGGCAAAGAGTCTGTGAATGTATTCCAGTTATATCTAAATGTATCACAATTAGCATTATAAAAAAATGCAAGAATTGTTAGACCAAAGTGTATACTCTAATTTTTTTCACCAATCATGGATTGTAGGTTTTTTCTCCTGATTTTTTCTTAGAATTATTTTCTTGAAAGTTTAACAACAGGAAATGGTGAGATAAACATCCTTTTAAGCTTAAAAGTAATAAAGTGGGAAATAGGGAGAGTCAACCCTCATAACCAATAAAAATAATAGCACCAAGTATGAGCCAGGCAAGACTTAGTATATCATCTTGCTAACTAGCTCACAAAATCTGGAGGCTTCTATTATTGGGATTAAAGCTATATTGGTGGAAGTTTTAGCTTATACACAGGACACTGAAAACTGAAAACAAATATAACATTTTTTTTCTTTTCACTGACATATGGTATATTGATCTGCACCAACTTGACTTCAAATTCTATTTTAGTTCTCACAATTTTTACATTACTTGCCCAAAATATGCAATTGGAAGCATAATATGCAAATATGGTGTGGGGGATGGAATGGAGAAGTGAGAGGAATTATGTGATTGGGGAAAGCTTTATGTTAAGGTGAGATTTGATCTAGATACTGAAAGATGAAGATTTGTCTTTTGAAAAAAGCAAGATATAATAAGCTAATGAAGAGCCGGGGAATAGGAGTAAAAAGTGTGTGTGTGTGCATGTGTGTTGTGTGTGATGAAACAAACTCAGGAAACTGCTGATAAAACAGTAAGGCTGGAGGAGAGGTTTTTCACTGGGAAATAGTCTTAAAGGTTAGAAATTATCTTGGGAGGGAGGGGTGTGAGAAGGCAGAAGCTACTAAAGGTTTTATAGCAGTGCTTTGACAGGATAGATGAACGTGTCAGTGGTAAACTACATGGACTGGAGGGAGCCCGGGAGGTCAAGGAAGCTACCGAAATGCTGCTGGGGAGAAGAGAAGAGGGTTCCAACCAAACTATGCAGCTATTCTAGGAGATCAGAATTCGTGCCTTAGCTAATAGACTAAATCGCCACTGAAAGCCTGAGCAAGACTCTTAATTTCTGTGGGTATCTGTTTCACTGTAAAATGAAAGGGTTCCCCTGCTATATCATATCTAAGCTCCCTCCTCTCTCTGAACTTCTAGGTTAGCATAAAGAATCATTTTCAAAAGTGGAGGAACAGCTGTCTAATCTACTGGCCAAAAAAGTCTATTAACAGGCTCTAAGAAACATGGCTGACTTCAGGTTAAGCACACTGCTGATTTCCGGTTAACCTGCCTCTCTTATTAGGTGTTTCCTGGGATACTTCTAACCTGTGGCTTTTCTGCTTCATGGGGCTACGCTGCTGTGCCACAGCTTGCCTTGAGCCCAGCTGTGTGGGAAATCCTAGCCTTACTTTAATTTAGCCAATTAGGTTCATGACTTATCTAAATGAGCTGTTCTGACTCATTTTAAAGTCTTAGTTTTGCAAATATGTTGCTGCTGCTGCTCCTTACCTCCTTAAAGTCATCCTTAATTTGAAAACCCCAATACTAGAGATTTGATTCTTTTTTGATTAACCCTATCAAAAAAGGAGCTGCCGAGTTTTCTCTAATTGTGGTGTCAACTGTCTCCTACCATATGAGAGCAAATGTGACCTAAAATGAAATAGAGAAATAATCACTGAACCTCTGAACTCTGATTTCTGCTAAAATTCTTAAGTCTCTCAAAAATTTTTTGTATCACAAGCAAATATAGGTAGATACTGTGCATGTTTTAAGATTAATTTATTTATTTGAGAGAGAGAGAGAGAGAGCAGAAGGTGGGGCAGAGAGAAAGGGAGAGAGAGAATCCTTATGCAGACTCCTTGCTGAGCATGGAATCCAGTGCGGGGCTCGATCCCAGGACCCTGGGATCATGCCCTGAATCAAAATCCAAAGTCAGCCACTTAACCAACTGAGCCACCCAGGCGCCCAACTGTGCAATTTTTAATCCACAAAGACATTATTATTATTATTATTTATTATTATTATTATTATTATTATTATTATTATTTAACTCCAATGTCAGCCTTACCGGAGCCTTTAAAATAATCTCTGGCATTCTAAATTCATTCAAATTGTCATAAATTCTGAACTTTTGAAATCAGGAAAAAGGTAAATGTGGTTAAAATTGTTTACTTTAAAGTGACACATATTATTGTTATAATTATGAAGCAAGGGGTCATGTTTGAAAATCCATATATATATATATGCACAGAAACATATACAGATGTGCTTTGGCATGGCACACATAGGGAGTAGAAGCAATTTAGGCTTTGATTTTTCCTTTCCTTTTCTCAAAGATGGCAGGGAGCCTCTCCTCTTGGAAGCTCAGGGTAACTGCTATGGCTATCATCTATAGCTCTCCCTGGTGGCCTTCCAGGCAACATAGTGTTTTGATTAACTGTTCATCCTCTTCCCTATGAGCTACCTGTCAGCATGGTGTGTCTGTTGTTGTCACTTCCCACCCACCAGTGACTGTGCCACTTTGTTTTATGTTGTAGCTGCAGTGAATCCCGAGGAACTTTTCTGAGCTTCTCCTAAATGTAAGAAACTTGGTACTGTTTATTATTATAACTGCAGACACACTGTTGTATCTCAAATAACCCAATGAGAGATTTCCATTGCATAAAGTTTCAGAAGTAATAGATTCTATCTCAGAATTACAAACATCCGTTTTATTCAAAAACATGTCTTTCTCATCAACATTGAAAGACTCCATTATTGCTCACCAAATTCAGAAAAAATGCCTAAGGCTCACATTTACCTCCTTTAACAATATGAGCCCAATAAGCCTTTACAATGTTATCATTTGCTTTTTGTTATGTGTAGCCTTTGCTTCTTGCAAATGAAACTGTTCATCATAGTTGCCAAAATTTCCATATAGATCCTCTCATTAGAATGTCCCACCAGCCCCATCTCTTTCTGGAAAGATCCTACCCATATTTCACAGCGAATCTCAAGAGATACCTCTTCCAAAGAAGCCTTTCCTGATGTCTATTTTTAAAATAACCAGTATATATCAGAAGCTTAATAAATACTTATTGCACACATGAATGAACCACACCGATAGGTTTTCTCCTTCCTTCTAATCTCCAGAAATGTTTATAGCTTTTTAAAACGTACTTTATTTTCTAGTGGTTTGTGTGTGTTTATCTTCACATCTTCCAGGCCACTAAAAGGTAAACCCAGTAAAGCCAGAAACAGTGTCCTGTCCATCTTTGCATTTCTTAAGAACTGGTACAGAGCTCCTAGAGGGTACTGGGCAGGTTTCTCTTGAATTGGCCTGAATTATGTGTCCTGATTGCTAATAAAGACTAAACATGGCACAAAGAGATCACAAGCTGGCGGTGAAATTTTAAATGGTATCTTAGCCTCCCAGTCTAGATTCAATAAGTTTTAGAGTCAGTTATTTATAAGACTAGTAACCTGGTCTAGACTTCACCAGGTTTTACCTCCTACCTAGCTTTTCTGTCATCAGTTCCAATCAGCTAGAATTTAATCTATTTGTACACTTTTAATATACTCCCCCCAATGATAGAAAATCTGAGAGGAAGATACTCTAAGAAATATAAAGAAAAAGATATAGATCATTCATATACATACCATAAACAGTACATATCATATTATTGATATCATAGAACTAATCCTGAATCCTGATTTTTTTTTACCATGACACTATGTTGTGACAATTTTAACATCATTGTTTTTCAAAAACATAATTTTTAATGATTATGCAATATCTCATGAATGGAAAATTTTATAAAATCTCATTCTTCTCTTTTAATAGCTCCTTATATGCTAATGACATTAACCAATTGTCCTATTTACCATGAGTTTTTACTAGCTTCACCTTTGTACAAATCTATTTTGATATTTTTTACAGTGCTAATTTTTTCTTTAAGCAAATGATCAGTTTTTCACTTCTTGACTTCTTTTGTACATAGAACTGTCTTCACCAGCTCTAGAGATTTAATATTCACTTACAGTTTTCACATTTTTATGGCTATATTTTGTGTGTGATGTTTAAACTATGTAGAGTTTATATTCATGCATGAAAACATTGGCTTTATTCTTTGTTTTTATTGTCCACATCATTCTATTCAATTTCTAAAACTGTGCTAGATAGTAAACATTTATTGAACACTTTTTGTGTACAGCCGTGAACTTTTGTAGTCTTACATGTGTTAACTCTGTTCTCACCAAAATCTTATGAAGTTGATCCTATTACCAGTCCGCCATTTTACTGATAAAGAACTTGAAACACAGAGTTAAGTAACTTATCCATGATTACCCAAGTCCCAGAGTTAAGATGATTTTCCAGACAGTTTGGGGATCCAGAGATCATGTTCATAACTACTGCGCCATACTGCAGCTACTAAATCTCTTTCTTTTCCATTCTTTTTTCAATGTTCCCTCATCATATAAGAAGTTATACACACTATAACCTATTTTGATGCTTTCTGCTTTGTTGAATTGATCGTTGATCAGATGCTTATATTAGTCTCACACTTAACTAATTGAAGACTCATATTTTTATATTTGACTCTTTTCAAATAACATTTATAATAATTTTATCAGGTTAAAAAAATAAACCCTGTTTAAATTTTGGTCAATCTATAGATTTTTTGAAAGAATGTATAGCTTTATAATAGAATTTCCATAAAGAAACTTCAATTTTACGTTACTTAATCATATTTGTATTTCTAAGGAATTTTATCCAAATAGTCCTTACAAGTATTCAAAATGACTATTACTAGGAATGTGGCTGTTATTCTTGTGAATGAAATCATTTCTCATCCATCATATCTAGTAAATTCATATTACCAGTATAGAAAAATTTATTTATTTGTATTTACTTATAAATTTCTCTTTGTCCAGTGACTATATTGAACTCTCTTGTTAATAAGATTTCTTTGCTTTGTTTTTATTTAAGGGATTTGCTTAGGTTTTCTAGGTATATAGGCAGATTGCCTTTAATAATAATTTGGTCTCTTCCTTTCTGATTTGTTTCAAAAATTATGGTTTTGGTCAGTCTTCAGAATATTTTCAAAACAACAATGTTAAAACTGAGTATTATTTTTTGTTTCTGATTTTAATATTGCTTCATTTTTGTGAAGATATTTTGTTAGGTATTGCATTATTTATGGTTTCTGCTTTTCTACGAATTTTGTATAATGAAAATACATGAAATTCTCTATCATTCTTCCAGAATATATTGAAATTGTAACAGTTTATTCTATTAAACTTATTGTGGTGATACATTTTTTTCTTTTTAGTTTGCACATATTAAACTATCCCAACAATTCTGAATAAACCTGATTTGGCCATTTTATCTTTTAACTTTTTATTTTGAAATAATTTTGACATAGGAAAGGGCAAGTACATTACAGAGAGTTCCTGTGTACCTTTACCAGATTTTCTAATGTATCATCATATAGAATATCATTATTGAAACTTTCGAGAAAATTAACATTAATACACTATGTAAACTTGTATAGTGTAGTTTAGTTTATATATACTATATGAACTTTGGGCACCTGGGTGGCTCAGTCGGTTAAGCATCTACCTTCAGCTCAGGTTATGATCCTGGAGTCCTAGGATTGAGCCCCACATCTGGCTCCCTGCTCAGCGGAGAGTCTTCTCTCTCTGCCCTTCACCCCTCATGTGGTCTCTCTCTCCCTCTCACTCTCTCTCTCTCTTTCAAATATATTAATAAAATATTTTTTAAATAAAATAAAATAAAAAAGATCTTTCCACTAAAAAACTATAACCATAAAAAAATCAAAATCTTAGTAGATATCAAATCTCTAGAGATGGTGAAGATATTTGTATGTAAAAAACAAAACAGAAACAATGCAAGTCAATGGGAAAATAGACTTTTATTAGGAAAAAATTAAACTTGCATGTGTCAAAATTATCATAGACCTGAACAGAAGGAAAAGTAGGAAAAACTCTTTGGCAAATATGAAAATAGTTTAATGTCATTAACTTGTAGAGAGCTAGTAAAAGAGAATGAATCCAGAATTTCATTTTGCATTGAATTCTCATGCCTCCTCAGTCTGTTCTGGTCTATGACAATTCCTGTCTTTCTTTTTCTGTTAAGACCTTGATACGTTTGAAGAATATTGATCAGTTACTTTGTGAAATATCCATCAATTTAGGTTTGATTTTTCTTTCCTTTGGATTGAGGTTTGGCAAGAACATTATGAAGCAATATTGTGCCATTCTTAGCCCATCATATCAGGAGAAACTAATGTCAGTGTGGTTCATTATCGGTGATTTGATCACTTTGTTAAGGTTATGTCTTCTTGATTTCCTCCTGGAAAGTTTCTGTTTTTCTCTTTGTAATTAAGAAGTATCTTGTGGAGAGATGTTTGGAGACTATGAAAATATCTTATGTAAATATTTTTCCCACAAATTTTAACATTTTTCAATAATTCTCCCACACAACTATTATTACTGTAATAATTTACTTAATGGTGATTTTCCTTTCTGTCATTTCTTCTACATTTATTAATTAGAATTCTACTGAAAAAAATAGCTGTCCTGTTTCCCCCTTTAAGTTTTTTTTAGCTTAATGATTTATTTGTATTAGTATGGGCTAGCAGATATTTATTTTATTCCATGGTTTATAACCCATTACGGTCATTCTTTATTTTGTTGTTTAAATTGTTCCAGATTTGGCCATAGGGAGATCCTTCAAGTTAACTCCTCTGTCCTTTCAGCATGTCCCCCATCCATTTCAGGTGGGAACTTTCATACTTTCTGGCACTGAAATATATTCCAGGACTGAAATATTGCCAGGACCAGTATCAATCATTTCCCCAAGGAATCCTGGTTTATTTTATTGGAGAGTGGTATATAGATAGCAAGACCTGAGATGAGCTCATTGTCACTGGGCATCTCTGACTCTAGGCTCTCTTAGTGCATTGAACTAGGAAATAGGTATATGAATACTTACACATTTATATTTATTTCTTTAGCTATCCATCTGTAACTATATTAAAAATCATGAGTTCTTAATGATACTTCTGATTCTAATCCAACATCATTTAATCATGCTAGCCTTCTCCCTTTTCTTATTTGTAACTTCTTTCTCTGGCAGTGAGAAACCTGCCTCTGTTTCTCCACCATATGTTTGTCAATCATAGTGTAGGTATATATTTTTTTGAAATTTAATTTGTATATTTATATGAGTATTCATCATCAGGGATGGACTATAGTGTTAATATTGTTGCTTTTTTTTTAAGTTTTGTTGGCATCAAAATATCTAACATCAGCATTCCAAATATATCAGTTGAAAATAATTTTAATGTCAAAAATGCATGTGTTATTTTATTTCTCATCCTTCAATTTATATGTGAATTTAATTTATATATATATATTTTCTACATATTATTTTAAAGTTTTCTATAATTACATTTGTTCTTTGAATAAGTGTGTGTGGTGGAGGGGGTCGTTTTTCATTATTCATTGAGATTTAATGATAATTTAATGAGTTATTAGGTAAATGCTTACTTAGGACAGTGCCAAATAGTAAGCATTCAATAAATCATTATTAATAGTCACTTTTCTATTTTCTAATTTATTTTTGTTATTTTCATTCTAAATTCTTTTCTCTTCTCTTTAGTTTTATCATTTTCCTCACCTATTTTGTTGAATGCTTAATTCACTTAGCTTCTATCTATTATATTTAATTAATACTCATGCAATTCAAACATTTGGTATTATGTAGACATAAACTTTTATTCAGCTGAGAGAATCTGTAAGTAAAGACTTGATATATATTCATTTTGCAAATCAGTGTATAAAATAATTATCTCTAGAAAAAGCAGCTTTAATATGACCAGGAAAGTTCAGCCCAGCTGGGTTCCTCTTTTATCTTGGACGTAGTTGTTGCAGTAATGAGCATTTTGGGGACATTATAACATGTCTCAATGACATGTAGAGCCAGACCTGAGAGGATTTGAGATAAACTCAAAGCTAATGGCCTTCTCTGTACCAACTAGCACTCTATAGTTCACAGAGAGTCAATGACCTTTGTCTCTCATAGTTATGTTGTTGCTTGAAATTTCACATACATTTGGCTTGGCGAAGGGCAAAAAGGGATAACTAATTCAATGGCTAATTTAGTGGTTCTTTCTCTTCCTGTGCTAATTCTAATGTCAATTTATCATCCAAAACATATAATAAAACATCATCTTTAGGAGTTGCTATAGTTATCCTACTCTTGATTTATTTATTACCAGCAGTCATAGCTCTCAGATGAACATGAAGAGTAGTACATGCTCCAAATCTGTGGAATGCCATACATTTCCTTCCATCTTTTTACTTCTGCTTCTGCTTCAGCAGAAGTGTATAGAGAAGTATATAATATATTGAACAGAAGTATATAGTGTCTTTTCCCCTCCTCAGGCTTTCAGTCGTTTAAGTTCAAAGTTAATCCTTTTGCATTGTGGTCACTGAATCTAATATCATACACTTCGGAAGAAAGCAAAGAGTCAAATTTTATAAGCAAATTCAACTAAGACTTGTTAGTTTGCACATTAACAAAACTTTATTAAATGAAAAAGACTATTCATTACAATACAGATTTTAAAAAACAATAGTGGTAATAGAACAATTAAAAAACCTTTCCTATCCAGATACATAATTTGATATTTAAAATTCTTTGGGGGTCGCCTGGGTGGTTCAGTAGGTTAAGCGTTTGCCTTTGGCTTGGATCATGATCCCAGGGTCCTGGAATCAAGCCCTGCAGTGGGCTCCCTGCTCAGTGGGGGGCCTGCTTCTCCTACTCCCTGTGCCCCTCCCCCCCTCGTGCACAGGCTCTCTCTCTCTCTCTCTCTTCCTCTCAAATGAATCAATAAAATCTTTAAAAAAAAATTCTTTGGTATTTCTTCTGGAGGGGTTTCTACCCAAGAGGTATGTTTTAAATAAGCCAATAGAGCCATTTTTAGCAACAGTAATTATTTATTCATTATGATCATTGTGTAAGTATCTCTTTAAACTGAAACAAATACATGGGGAGCTTCAGTCAACCTGAACAATTAAAACTATGTACTTTTGCCTGATAGAAATTAATTAAAATCCAACTAGTTAATGTGGTGGTTAGGCCTCTATTAATATACCTTCATAAAAGTGACGTTCAATGGATGGCATAAAAATGTGTAGACAATTATTGAAATAGATCATATTAGGCACTTACAAATAGAAAAACTTAAGCTTTTGAATTTTAAAAACTTAATTCATAATTGAGAATGCAAAAGATAGAAAAGGTCAATAGCTTTCTTGCTTTGAAGTAATAATTTACAAGCATAGAACCACGCCCCTGTAGTTCCAGGATAATTCTCCTTGTTTAATCTTTTGCTTTTGCTTTTTCTACCACATCTTCTAAAATCTAAGCCACCAAAAGAATTGCGAATCCAAATCGTCAAGTCCTTTATCCATAAGGATATGGGAAGTTACTCAGAGGCTGACAATCCCCAGATCCCAGGAGTTTAAGCACAGTCCTTTATTGCTTACTCACTCTACATCCCATCGTGTTTCTGTTGGGGGCAGCATCCCCAATGTGGACCTCACTCTGGGTGTAATTTGAGTTCAGAGAAGTCCCACCATCTGCAATGTTGCCTGTCATGGTAGAAGAGGAAGAGGACGGGGAGATTTGTACACTGACTCCTACATACTTTTTCCTAGAAATGGCACATATCACTTACACGAACTAGTTTAATAACAAGAGCAATTATATTGCTGCACCTAACTTCAAGGAATAGGGGTCTTGCTTAATGCTAGAAGGAAGAGGGGAATTAGAAACCATGTACAGTGGTAATGTCTGCTGCATATCTTAAATGTAGCCACCCTCCCTTTGTTCATTATCACATCCAATTATTGGCTCAACAAACATCTACAGTAAGTCTGGGCCTCTGCTTTTGCAGCTGCCTAAAAGAATGACTGCCACTCTTCATTTATGGCCATCTTATTCTGACTGACTAGTCCCAACTACACATCTCTGAAGTGGGTCATAGCTCTATTTCTTTGGTTTTATCTTATAGGGTCCTACCGCCTACTAATCAGTCATTGCTTCAACATTAATAGCACAAATACTTCATGATCATTTTTTCTTCTGCTGCTGTCTACATGTAGAACAATATTTTTTCATTCTCTGAAGCATCAAAATAGAGATTCTTGTTTGCAGTGACATTTTATGCAATGATAAACTTCAGTTACTGTTGAAAATTTCTATATTTCCATGCTAACTACACAGATAAAGCATTCAACCCCACCATTTACATCTTAAGTATTTAAATGAGAACAGGAGAGAAGATTGGATTGGTTGTCCTATTAGGATCGCCTGTTATCAGGGAAACATAATGAAGAAGATTCCAATGCATGTTGAGAATCATGAGAGAAAATTATGTGTAGTATGAAATAAAAAAAGATGTATGATTAAGTCCAGAAAGTATACCCAAATATAATTAATGAATTAAAAGTAATGAATCGATTTTGCTTGTGTTTCTTATGTTTTGAAGTACTGTGCAATGATTTCATGTTTATAATTGTTTCCAGATCTCTAAATGCCATTTTGGGCTTCTCTCTGGCATTTGGAAATATTAATCTTGTTTCAACCCATTAATCAATAACCCATTGAATTCACCATCTTTGTTTCATGAAGAGAAAGACAGCACCTGCTGTTTGCTTTTTTAAATTTTTAATTAACATTATTTCTATAGAGGCTAATGAACTAATTCCTGTGCTAACTTAGTGGTTGCGAGTTCATCAAAGAAAATACTGAAGAAAAGCAGTCACTGCCATCCCTTTGAAGCATGCTTGCTGCATTTAGTGAATTGTTTTGAGATCTTTACCTTTTTCAGGGTGTTAAGTTTATAGATAGTCAAGAAATATTTATTGAACTGCTTTAGCCAAATTGAGTAGTTTGTTTCTGCTTTTCTGCATTATTGGAGACTGATACTTTGGTCTGTGAAAATGGAATTCCTATGGAATACCATAAACTTTAAAACATTTTCTTCGCTGACCTATACTTATTAGTAAGCTTCAATTATATTCAACTAACGATTAGAATGAACACTAGCCAGTGCCAAGCACTCAGCTGGTGAAAAGACTTATACAAAAACAATGAGTCATGGAACACTACATCAAAAGCTGATGATCTACTGTATGGTGACTAACATAACATAATAATAATAAAAAAAAAACTGTTATCAAAGAACAAACTGGTGGTTGCCAGAGGCAGGTGGGTGGGGGGATGGGTGAAATGGGAAAAACAAAAAACAAAAAACAAAAAACAAAAAAAACCCTGATGTCAAAGAATTTATCCTGTTCTGACAGGAAAGCCCTAAGAATTAGATAAGCACATTCACTTAATAAATTAAGTTTATTTTCCTCTGAATTTGTAAGCATCTGTTGGAGAATCTACTCTGGTTCCTACCTTTTGTGGGAGGCTGAATAATGGCCACTCAAAGATGCCCATGTCCTAATCCCCAGAACCTGTGAATACATTATCTTATGTAGTGTAAAAGGGACTTGCAGATATGATTAAAGAAAAAATTAAAAGATCTTCAGATAGGGAAAAAGAAGATTTTGAGATGGACAGTTTTTCCTAGATTATAAAAGGGACTCAGGAGGAATTGGTAGAGAATCCTATATGACTATGGAAGTGGAAATTGCGGTGATCCATTTTGAGGGTGAGAAAAGGGGCCACAGGGTAAAAACTCCAGGTGGTCATTTAAAGCTGAAAATCCTCGGAACAAACCAGCCTGTGGACACTGACTTTAACCAGGAGAAACAGATTTCAGATTTCTAATACCCAGGGCAACAAGAAAACAAATTGGTGTTGTTTAAGTCACTAAGTCTCTACTAATTTGTTGTGGCAGCAATGGTAATTATCAATTATTAATATAATCTATTAATAGTAAATTGAAATAAGAATCTATTATGAGAAGAATGAACTTACAATGTTAAAGTAATGAGCTTATCACCAAAATATCTTAAATTCACTGTTTTAAAATGTTTTCTGCTTTGTCACCACTTCAAATTGTTGACTTTTCTTAGTTTCTAACTTTTCTTATTCCCAACTTTTCTTATTTTCTATATTGTTTTTAGTTGTATCTAGAATTTTGTTCTTAAGATAATATCTCCTCGGTCAATTTTCTACTGTCGTTATACTTAAAACACATTTTAAGTTTTAGAATTAACTTCCATTAAATTCTGTATTAATAAAATTATTCTTTTATATTCTGTTGGGAATGTCTTTTTAACATCTGGAAGAGCTTATTAGCATTGTTATTTTTTAAAATGAAAACTATTAACATTTATTAATTTCTGGGTCATGTAATAGTATATCTTCATTTCATTGTAGATCAGAGGAACCATCTGGTAATCATGACCTATACATGGGAAGACAGCACATGCACTGAATCTCTGATTAAGCTTAGGAATCTCATTTTTAATTCTGTCTTTAAACTTTCTCTTTATTTAATTTTTCTATCAGTATAAATAATGACCATTGCTGTTCTTCTAACTACATGTCTTGTTAGAGCAGAGGTTTTCTAAAAAAATAAATTTTAAATGGTAATACTCTGATGTATAACCTGTAAAGCAGAAGCATTAAACCCCATTTTCTGGTTTAATCATTCTACACGTCTCTGTTTATGGAGTACCTAGCTAAGCACCTTGCTTATATTTCATTGAATTGGTAATATTTCAGATTCTTGGGGAGTACGAGTAACTTTACTCATGATTAGAGCCCAAGAGGGCCGTCCCAAATGTTCCTTTGCCAGTTACATAAACATGGGCGTGTAAATACTGATTAACCAAAGTCCTATTTAATTTTAGACGAATGAATCTTCAAGTTCACACGGTATTTCTACTTCATGAATTTTTACTAATTAGCATCTGAATAAAACTAAAAGGAACCTCATGACTGCACATGTCAAACGATTCCATAATTAATATTCTAAAAGGGACTTTCTGTGTCATAGTCCAGTTGATGGATTTTTCCTGTGGGTGGGGTGACAGGCCCCATCTGCCTCTCATAAGTACATTCAAATAATTTTTCTCTAGAGTTTCAGGCAGCACATAAAATTCCAGGCACTTTTATTAACTAAGGTTAGTGGAAGGAACTATTTGCTGTGTTTACTTTTTGAAATGTGGAAATTCTATGACATATATTATTAATAGGTGGAAATAAATATGAATGCCAAGAATATTCGTGAGGAAGGAATAAGTACAATGTAATTCAGAATTAATTTTAATAAGCAAATCTCTGATTCTAGAACTTTTGAAATCTGTTCCATGAGTAGAATTAGCCAAATTTGTAAATTCAGCATTTTTCTAAAATTTTAGCACTCTTAGGTGTAGCAGAAGTTATTAGTGTGCTACAGTTAATGGTTATAAACTAACATGAGTACAATCCTGTGAATGTCTTTGTCATTTAAACACATCAGAAAACTTGATTTTTGAAAATAATGCCTTGACTTTCTGGATAAGATTCAGAATTGGGGAAAGGAGAAGGGGTCTGTAAACAAATTTAATGTTGATTTAATTAATATAGGCCATCTATATTTTTCAAGTTATTTAATATTTTTTTTAAAGATTTATTTATTTTTTTCAGAGAGAGGGAGCGAGCACGCATACAGAAGTGTGAGAGGGAGAGGGAGAGGCCAGAGGGAGAGGGAGACAAACAGACTCCCCACAAAGCAGGGAGTCCCATGCAGGGCTCAATCCTAGGACCTGAGCCAAAATCCAGAGTTGAACACTAAAGGGAAGAGACACCCACATATCCCTAAAATATATTTTTTAATCACAGTTTCCCTTCATGTGAAGGTAGGTTAAGAAATCATTTAATCCAGGGGCGTCTGGGTGGCACAGTGGTTAAGCGTCTGCCTTTGGCTCAGGGCGTGATCCCGGCGTTATGGGATCGAGCCCCACATCAGGCTCCTCCAGTAGGAGCCTGCTTCTTCCTCTCCCACTCCCCCTGCTTGTGTTCCCTCTCTCGCTGGCTGTCTCTATCTCTGTCAAATAAATAAATAAATAAATCTAAAAAACAAACAAACAAAAAAAATCATTTAATCCAATCCTACCTGTGTTTCTGTCCCCATTCAACAGTCTTCACCCTTATTCTGTCCCTTTCTTCGATACTAGGTTGGTATTAGGGCTGGAATCTTATGGACAAAATAGAGAATTGAAGTTCAAGGTAATTGCATTTTCACCTTGATTTTACCATTAACTTCCTCGATGAATGTGAACCACGGATTTGTAATTTAGGCATCCTTAATATCTGGAATAGCCATTGATTTATTTTCCATGGAGCTGGAGAAAACATTAGAGATTATCTAGAATAGGACCCTGATTTTGCAGAATCAGTTTCATGAGAACACTCAAAATCATGGAGTAAAGGTAGGGAAACCAAGGTCTAGAGGATTTAAGTAACCCAACTAAGACTACTTAGCTCTTTGCTAGGAGCCAGAGACCAGAGCCTGGGTTTTCTAATGACCATCTCACCCATCTTTACATTATTGTAGTGTCCTTCCCACAATGAAAAGTATTTTTGTACCTTTTGTACACAAAGATATGACGTGTTAAAACTCACTTTGAAGTGTGCGTGGGCATGCAATTTATTTCCTATAAACCACTGTTTAAGGGATGAGATTTAGTGCAAGGTTGTTGTCTTTGTCAGTGGTGCAATAACGAGATTGGGAAGGCAGACAGTGGTTAAGTGCTGGGTTTCTCTCACTATTCTCACTGCCTGACTACTTAACTAGAAATTACAATCAGAATATCACTCAGGTTTGCAAAACAATCACCGTTCTTTTGGGGTGCCTGCGTGGCTCAGTGGTTAAGCATCTGACTCTTAATTTCAGCTCAGGTCAGGATCTCAGGGTCCTGAGATCCAGCCGCAAGTCAGGCTCTGCTCTCAGCATTGCCTGTCCCCCTCCATCTCTCTAAAATACATACATATACATACATACATCTTTAAAAACAAACAAAACAAACAAAAAACCAATCACCCTCCTTTTGTCAAACCCCTCCAAAAATATTTTTCTCCTATTTATTCAAATTACAAAAAGAGATTATTCCATTTCTCTGTTTAAAATATAAGTACCGGGGAGGAAAATAAGTTGTTTACTCATTGGTTGGTGTATTTATTTCCTTATATCCAATCTCATTTCATAAAAAAACAAAAACAAACAAACAAAAAAACCAGAGGCTCATATAGAGGCTTTAAATTTTATAGTCCGTTATATGTAAATATTTTTTTTAATTTTTATTTAAAGATTTTTTTCCTCAATATTTGAGAAGGAGTGAGCCTGGATAGGAAGGACAAAGGGAATATGCAAGCGGAGGGTATAAGGAAGGGTGGCAGGAACTGTATGGGTGGTGAAGGACCATGGAGAAACACCAGGCAACCAGAGGCCATTTTGTCTGCTCACAATTGGGCTCAAAGATGACCCTACATTCATTGTCCATTGCTTTACCTGTTTGCCTTTGAATCAAATCTGCAGTAGGTTTACAAAGAATTCTTTGAACTAAGGAGGAAAATGTGTAGGGTGCATACCCAAAACATATTTGTAAAGTTCCCACTTTGTGCAAGGTACTATACTGAGTTCTGAGAGTAGGGAGAAAAAATCTGCAAATTATGAGACCTTGCTTTTTAATTTCCTCAAGGATCTTAGAAGCTAATATGAAAAGATGTCATAAAGAAAAATAAATTATAATAAAAAGTTTAAAATGACTGAGGGCATAAGAGAGAAGCTCGTCTGAATTCTTACCCAGCGAGGAAGAGAACTGAGGTAGAGGTGAACAGTGAAACACTTACGGACATGGTAGAAGTTGAACTGAATTTCAAAGGACAGTGAAGATTTAAGTACACAAAATGGAAAGTATGAGGAGAAGCATATTTCAGTCAAAAGAAGTATTTTGGACAGGATAGTGAAACAGTATTGGGAATATAAAATGAACAGCATTCAGTTTAACTAGAGCAATCTCGGGTCACCTTTCCACTCTTTTTTTCCCCCTCCAACTTTATTGAGATATACTTGACATATAACATTGTGTCAGTTTTTAGGACGTACAACCTGATGATTTGATACACATATATAGGGAAATGATTACCACCATAAGGTTACACCATCACCGTACAAAGCAACCTTTTTTGTTGTTGATTTTGTGATAAGAACATTTAAGACCTCTCTCAGCAACTTTCAGACGTACAATAATACACTATCGTTAACTGTTGTCACCCTGCTGTACATTAGATCCTCAGAACCTATTCATCATATAACTTTGTACCCTTTCACCACCCTTACCCATATCCCAACACCCAACCCCCAGCCCTTGGCAACCACCAATATACTCAGTTTCTGTGAGTTCAGGGTTTTTTTAGATTACAGATCCCCATGAGATTATTCAGTATTTGTCTTCCTCTGTCTGTTTTTCACTTAGCATAATCCTCTCAAGGTTTACTGGCATAGTCACAAATAGCAGGATTTTTTTTTTTTAATGGCACAATAATATATATGTATACACATACACATATATATTACATTTTTTAGCATTCTTAGTTGTTTAGCATCTATATAGATTATATTTACCAACATTTGCTGTGTTAGAAATTAAAACTGATCATTCTAAAAATATTGATTTATTTAAATAACACTAATAGCCCATTACATTTAAATATAATTAATATATTATTATGAAAATAACTATTTTCCAGAGCAAAACAATTCTTTAAACTCTATTATCTAGATTAATAGAAGCAGCATTAATGGATGGTCATATTTACTTCTGCATTCAATCTGTTGAAATATCACACACATCCTGAATTTCTGGAAAACTTCATTGTATATTCATAAAAATTTAAAAACACATAACATCTTAGTATAAACATAGTGAATGCACAGTAGTCCCCAGACCACACTTTAAGGTCTGCTAGATTAGAGAGTACTGTATAGGAAGTATTAATACACAAGCATAGTGAGAGAAATGACTGGAATGTTCAGAAAGACTCATATCTACAAAACGTAGCAGAAGAGCGTAGAAATTCCACATATTGTTAGAAATAAGACCACTTTCCCGAACTTTAAAACCACATCAAATATCCTAGCCTAACTTTCCAGACCATGCTGGTAAATACCTGGGAAGCAGAGATCTTATTTATTCTTCTATCAGATATTGTTTAATCTTTTATAAAATACCTCACGGTCATGCCAGAGGGATAAAAAAAAATTATTGTGATGAATTCTGACCTGTCCATTGCCGACTCAAGGTTACTTCCCCACTATAGTTCTGACCGATCTAATTTGAAATGTTTAAAAGGAAGCAAACTGAATTACTTAAAAACAAAAGTATGTCCAATCCAGTTCTGAAATTTGAAATTTGACCCCTGGCCAAAATGCCAAATCTCTCATTTTCTTTTAGGGTTACTTTCATTGGGCAAATCTCTTGTCAATAAAAGCACTCTTTACCACCTAGCTTTCAAAGGATGACTCCAACTTGGAGAGCACAATCTTTAGGCATAATTCTGAAGTAAAAACATTGAACTTTGAACTTTGACTCTAACGCTTTGATCAAAAAAAAAAAAGTAATAATAATGTAAGGGAGAGTTCAGCAAGTGTGCCAGTAGGGGGAACTGTTATTCAACAAATGATAATAGGACTGGGCTTTTCCCGGGCAAGTAAGATCAGACCATAGTCAGGCAGATTTTCCATGGTTTAACTTTGCGATGAGCCGACTGATAAAGTGTCTTCCATTGTTTTTTCTTGATGCTTTTCTTGATCTAACTTAAAAAGTCACATTTCGTCATGGTCAAAGGAAGAAGTTATTTCCAGGGGCGCCTGGGTGGCACAGCGGTTAAGCGTCTGCCTTCGGCTCAGGGCGTGATCCCAGCGTTATGGGATCGAGCCCCACATCAGGCTCCTCTGCTATGAGCCTGCTTCTTCCTTTCCCACTCCCCCTGCTTGTGTTCCCTCTCTCGCTGGCTGTCTCTATCTCTGTCAAATAAATAAATAAAATCTTTAAAAAAAAAAAAAAAGAAGTTATTTCCAATGTAGTTCAAGGTTATGACTCTGGCTGGAGGCAATGGTATTAGAATATTAAGATCTGATGAAGACTGAAAAATCCCGTATAATAATTGGCAGTTTGACTGGCTGTGATTACCTGTGCTAGTTTCTGATTGCCAGAAATCAGAAAGCTTTGTATTGATTAAAGCTTTCTAAGGCAGAGTTTTTGAAACCATGCACAAGGACCACCTACATCAAAATCTCCTGAAGAGCTTTATTGAAAATGCAGATTCTAAGGTCCCACCCAACCTACTGAATTAGAATCTCTAGAGGTTGAACACAGAATACACATTTCTAAAAATGCTCTTCCAAGTGGTTTTTATACATGACAAAGTAGAGAAACCATTTTTGTCTCTTTATCATATTTTTAGGAGCAGGGAATAGAAAGGTAGCATAAACACTGACTGGATAGTATTAGAATAAAAGGAGTTTACCTCCTTAAGCCTCTTTCTAATGACCCTCCATTTGCCTAGAGACAGAGCTGGGGAGGAGAAATTGAAGACACAGACAGAGACATGAAATTCTAAGAATTAAGAACCCAAGATTTCACGTTGTAATCAACAGGAGTGTCAGAATCAGACAATCAGCCTGTCTCTGAGTCTGTAGTGTATTATGCCTGATGGAAATCAGGGACTTAGGAACAAAGGAAGTCTCTTGCTTTTGAAACACGTGCTACAATGAGAAATTGAGTGATGAAATAAACACCCTTGAGGATTTAAATCTTGTGTAAAATGATTAAACAACATATTTTCGGTTTGTTTCTTGATTTTTATAGTTTAATGTTTAACAATACTTTGTGACAGATCAGATGTGGTTCATCCTACCTACACTTTATAGCATTTTTTTAAGGCTGACTATAAAGAGGTAAGTAAATGGAGGCTAATACTTTGACTTCAAAATATTTAAGGTGAGAAGATTTGCTTAGGAGAGAAGGAAAAATGACCGGGAATTTAAAATAAAAGGCCATAATGAAAGTTACTAATTTGTTTAAACAAGAAGCCAAAAAAGGGCGAGGAGCAGTAGAGGTTAGAGAGGGTAGTTTGTTCAGCTAAACCAGGTACAGTAGGTAGACAAATACTGTATAATTTCAATTACATGTAGAATCTAAAAAGCAAAGAAGCAAACAAAACAGACCAGAAACACACTCATAAATGCAGAGTATCTCATAGATACAACCCGGTGGTTGCCAGGTGGGAGGGGAGTGCAGGATGGATGAAATAGTGGAAGGGGATTGAGAACTACCCAGGGGCACCTGGTTGGCTCACTTCGTTAACCCGCTGACTCTTGATTTCCTCTCAGGTCATTGTCTCCTAGTCATGAGATTAAGTCCTGCTCAGGCTCCCTGCTCTGGTGAGGAGTCAGCTTGAGATTCTCTCCATCTCTGTCTCTCCCCCTGCTCACACACTCTGTCTTCCTCTCTCTCTAAAATAAATATATAAAATCTTTAAAAATAATAAAAAAATAAAAGAACTACAGTCTTCCAGTTATAAAATAAATAAAATGTGGAGATCTAATGTACAGCTTAGGGAATATAGTCCATAATATCATAACAACTTTATATGATGACAGATGGTAACTATATTTATAGTGGTGATCATTTCCTAATGTATATAAATATCAAATCACTATGCTATACACTGGAAACTAAAATAATATTGTATGCCAATTACACTTCAATTAAAAAAAGTTTAAGGTGAACACATCTCCACCTTCAAAGCAAAAGATGAATTAATTCATTAATTTAATTTTAAATTTACCTCTGTCCTTTCTGTCTACAAACATTGTATGAGGAATTTCTTCATATACTGTCCATCATTAACCCCTGCATATGTTACATTTTCCTTGAAGGTTCAAATGAGGTGGAAAGTAAATGAGTGACATTGCTGCTGGCAGTAACTGATCACGAAAAGTTTTGCAATTAGGGAAAAGATTATAGGGGGGAAAAGTCTATGAAAGGATATTTACCTCTATGGTGGACCAAAAAAGAAATTCTGAGTGAAAAAACTGAGTTCAATTCCTAGGCTAGGGGAAATTTTTTAAATTGGAGAGGGTAGTAGGGGAGAGAGGATAGTTCATTGAACTAAACCAGGCACAGTATATAACAAAACATAGAGAAGCCTCTATCCTGGATTATTGTATCTTCATTTTTTATCTCTAAATTAAACACTAAAAACACTGGAAAAAGTAAGGGAATGCCTTCTCTAACAGACACAATTTTCAAGTTTTATATTCTTTAAAATATTCTTCACCCTGGTGATGTTGAGAATTGTAATGAATGTGAATATTTCCCCATTCTAAAATCTCACCTAATTCAATCAATTTTGCTCTTAAAACAAAAATGTGGTTTTACCACAACAGTGTAGATGAAGAAAAGATAATTGGCAATTTAATGCTTTAAAGATGAGTATTCAACTGTGGATAATTAAGGAAACCTTATAGAATTAACATTGAAACTAAGGACAATAAATGTTAATAATTATTACAAACATTTATTGAGCAGGCTTCACATTCAAGAAACTATTCTAAGTAATTGATATATGTTAACTCATTTAATCCTTACAGCCATCCTTTGTTATTTTTTTCCCTCATTTTCAGCTAGTACACAGAGAGGTTAAATAATTTGCCCAAAGCCACACAGTCTATACATGGATTCATACCCAATTTTGATTACAGAGTTCATGTTACACTATATTTGCCAAAACTCCCTGTTATCACGGTGTCTCCATCTTATCAATGTAATGGTGTGGAAATCCATAAGTTCATAGAGACTCGTCTTTATGATTCTCTCTGAAGGCTTAATGAATTCAGCTTTTAAGCTGAATTCTGAGTTTGACAGGAAGTTCAAGGCCATGGACTTGCCTAGTGTTGTAAGCAACACAACTTTTTTTAAGGATGCCTGAAACCATGATCAGTGACTTTAAACATGATGCCTGTTACCTAGGAAATAAAATCTTATTAATTTAAGCCTTACTGCATACATAATCATGGAGCCAACATTTACTTTTGCACTAGCAATGAAAGAATTGAAAATGAATGAATAGCATGAGTAAAATTTTAAGGAGAAATATTTAACTTACTCATTAAGATGCATATTACATTTTAGAATTTTTAAAGCATGCATTTGCATATAATTAATATGCCTGTTATAAATGAGTCACATCTTTCCTTAGCCTAAGCTCAGTAAAACCTCTGCTTAGTAATTTTGGTACAGTTCCATAGCTTGAATTATCATGTTATAAAACCACATGTAAATTAAAATGTCCTATAAGTCCACTTTTTAACAGATTCAGATGGACTCTTTCCAATTAATATGATTATGTATTCCTGAATTGCTAGCTTCAAACCTATTTAACACTTTCTTAACAATTTTGTTGGAATGCTATTATACTATTAATTATTTGTTGCTTTTCTTCTCCCATGGTAAATAGTTAAACACATTGTACAATACTTAGGGCAAAACATTGTATACACACATATCTTATTACAGTAATTCTATCCCTATTAAGTCATGTATAACCTATTCCTTTTAAAACATGAGCTAATGATGATAAGCAAGTCTTTCCTGGTCCGATTTATTGTTCTGTATTATATATGAATTCATATATAATTGCTTACTGTTCTACATGCTTTAAAGACTTGGTATTGCTTTATAGAGTGAATACCTCATTATTACATTTTGTATGGCAAAATCATGAGTGAAAAGATTCATTCTCATCATTGATCTGACCTTACAAGTGGACAATTAAGATGGAGAAAAAACAGTTTGGGTGGGCTTATATGTGACCTTTCTGATATGCGATGTTGGCAACTGGTTTCCAAAGTAAAATTATTTAACATATCTAACCTGGGCAATTTATTAAACAAAAAATTTAAAAAATATTTTGTGGAATAACTTTTTAGATATGTACCCCCAGAATGCACTACTTTTCATAACTAACTGAAGTAATGGATACTCTATGTCGAGGGCAGATAAGCCCTTTGGATATTTCTTTATGTTTTAATTATTTGTTTCAATATTATTTGAAAATGAATTTTGTGAGACACATGAAACATGGATTACTTCTGGTAAAGGCAAAATAACACCAATGTTCAAATAACTCTACAATAAGTTTTTCTGGAAATATACATATATATATGATGTTTAAAATTAAAATTATTTGCAATTATATGGGGCTTAAGGAATAAGATTATATGACTTTGAAGAAAAAAAAAACCCAGTATATTAATTATTAATGTCTTTTACACAGTCAAGTACATACATCTTCAAATGGAAATATTTTAACTTTGTTTTCAACAGTTAAATACCCTTTTCAAAATAGAATATAGTTGATATCTATCATGTGTGATGTTTGGGATAAATGTTGTTCTACAGCTCCCTCTTTTCATTTAAGGCCAAATGATAAAGGCATTAGCTAGAGCTGGATTGGTGTTTGATCATCAAATGTTTATTGAATGCCTACTGTGAGCACAACATTGGGTTAGGTATGTTAGATGTATACTTCATTGTTTTAAATGCCTGTCTCTGGTTCATTTACTTGACTGCGCTATGGATGCTAAATATGCCGAGATCATTTAAAGAGCGATGTTTTCAGGTCAAGGCTAAGTGCTTGCATTTGTACAGAATTGGAAACAGAATTGCAGCACTCACCATCATAGATGTGGTATTGAAATAGGGAAGCTGCCCTTACGGCAGAGTGTACCTCATGAGAAGAAAATATGGCCAAGATGAAACCTGAGAAACACATTAAAAAAGACATATCCTTGAGATTATAGGGACCATTTCTTCCTCACCCCATTTGGACCTCATGGCTTTTCTTTTTCTTCGCAAACCCAACCCATTGGCTTGGTTCCCACTCTTCATGCTCTCCTGGTGAGACCACATTCAACCCTTACCTTTTAACTTTCAGTAGTGTGAAAGTTCTACAGTCTCTCTTTCTCCAGAGTTAAAACTCCTGCAAATGAGGCCCACTTATCTATTTGTCTACAGAACTGACTTCAGTATTTTCCTCCCCAAATCTCCTCCTCCTACTTTAACTCTACTCCTTCTTTCAGTTCCATTTAACCCAGATATTTGAAAGGTTCTAGACTCCTCCTTCTCCTTCTTCATATCTAATCAGCCACTTCAAATAGCTATTATATTTAACTAATATGAGTTAAAATCTGATATTTGACACTGTTCCGGAACCTGGAACAGTAGTGTGTCAATGATCACTGCTTTCTTTAGAATAAATTATGAAACTGGAAATTTGTTACATTTCTCTTTCTGTCTCAGTGTCTTCCTTTGCCTCTTTCTCACCAGACCCTGCACCAGGAATGTTCTGAAACACTGTGTAATTAAAGTCTCCTGATCCCAGTATTAGCAACTCCTCCTCACCATTCCCCACACTGCTGCCAAATGAGGTTTTTGAAATGGAAACACAATCATGCACCGCCTTCAGAATGTCACAGAACAAAGTCTAGATTCTTTGGTGTGGCGTAGAAGCCTAAAGGCGTGTAAGAGCCTGCATTATTTACTTTAAGTCTGCAATTACAATTTCACCTCTGTCCTTCACAGGTATCTTGTGATGCAGTCAAAGTTCTCTAAAGGTGTCTCCCCCCACCCCCCAATGGCTTGTCTCCTTGTGACTTGACTCCATTCTGTCTGTTCTGTCTGCTGCACTGCTTTTTTCATGTCATTTACCTGCTGAGCTCCTGTTCATCTTTCAAGGGTCAATTTTACGCATCCCTTTTGTGTGACCTCCACTCAGGCCCTCAAATAGAGTAGATTTACTTAGTCTTCTTTATTATGACAATTATTGTGTTATACATGTTTTCTCATGATAATCTCCCATGCTAGTAAGAAATACATTGATATTCCTCAAATTTTGGTATCCTTGTCACCTGTCATGGTGTATAACCCACAATCAGGGGTTCAGACATGTTGAATGAATGAATGAATAAATACTATCCAAAACCATGGGAGTCAATAAGAGTAGAGTTTTAATTTACATTTACTTGTTATTATTAAATAATAATTACAACTTTCATCTAGCACTTATTTTGTGTTAAGCATTATACATATTTTATTTAGTTCTTTAAATAACCCCACAAGATCTTGTTGTCTCTGTCTTATAATGAGGAACTAAGGCTAAAGGAAATTAAATACCATATCCATGTCTTATAGATAGTAAATTGTGGGGATTTGAACAACATATGCTGTCCTTCATAGTTGCGGTTCTAAACCATATGCTCATTTGTGAATTATGTCTCAAGGATTATCCATAATCCATCTCCTTATATTAATAAATAATATATATTACAATAATGGTGGTTCCTAATTCAAAATAGTGTTTTGGGATATGTAGTCAGACTCTTCCCCCAGATTTCCATATAATTTTCTCCTTTATGTCATTCAGTGCTCTACTGATATGCCATCTTCTCAGAAAGAATCTGCTGATGACCCAATGTGAAATAGCAACCCCTCCCCTTATTATGTCAGGCTTGATTCTCTTACCCTACCTTATTAGTCGTCATTCCTCATAGCAATAACACCTAGCGGTTTCTTATAGTTTTGTTATTGTTTTTGTTTTTTCTGTCTCCCTCCATGCTAATGTTAAGTTCTTGGCAAGCAGGGACTTTGCATTACCCCCAGCCTTAGCACAGGACCAACCACACAGTACCCACACAATAAATAATTGTTGAATGAATGAAAAACTGGTCACCATACTGTATGCCAATCCATATGAGATGAAGCAAGTGCATTCTTTTAAAAAAATTATAAAAATCCAACTTCCTGGTACTGTAAATTGAAGAATAAATTGATTTAAAACTCTTTACTTTGAAATAATTATAGATTTACAGGAATTCACACAAACAAAAAAAAACTATAGAGGAATCCTGCTCATCTTTGAATATAGTAAATTTTTATTTTGCAGAGGGACTTAGACCATGCTCTCCCTATATGTAAAGATTCCCTAGGGCACTTAAAATATAATTTTATTTCTGTGCATGTTTTTAAGAGAATGTTGAAATAGAACTGTAGCAGCAACTGCACTCTGGAACTCAATGCCTAATTCAGTAAATGTACCAACTGAATAGGCTCTCCTTAGTATTCATTCACAGTTATAAAATTGCCAGTATATTTGTAAAAATAAATTTCACAGTTATTGTATTTGCAGCTGGTGGCTGGCAGTGTTCATGATCCTGCTTTCTTTAATAACTGTGATTAAATCACCAAAAGAGATTCACACCATGGACCCTTTGCCTTCTCTCTCATGAGTAGTGTCCTCTGAAATCATTATAACAGGAACAAATAGTGACCTTCTCGTATAAAGCTCTACAGAGGTGGTGATAACGTAGAAAGATTTCTCCATGGCATTTTCTCTACCTGCTCCTTCAGCTATAATCTCAAAATGATTCTTAAAATATGTTTTGAAAAAACCAGAAAAATTTATTTTATATTTAAGTAATCGTTTATAAATGTCTCCTATATTTTCTACCTGTTATTCTGATGGTATTCAAGAAAATGAAATCACTTCATTGCCATGATGTTCTGCCCTAACATATAGGAAAATCGTCTCTTTGACATTGTCAAGTTAATGGAAAATATGGCCCTTGATACCTTTTGCCCTTTAAATGTCAATTATTGAAAGAAAATATTTCTTTTCCATACAAAGATAAATTTTAAAATATTTATCCAATTGTTTTCACTCTTCTGCCTGTCCTCTCTAAGAATATTTTTTTGCAAATATGAGAAAATTCATGAATCAGGAGCTTCCCCTAATGAAGAATAATGTTTATCAAGCAAATCATGTCCCAGTGCCTTTAATTTTAGGTGTCAGTTTGATTGATCCTGTGTTCTTTCTGTGGAATGCAATATATGTGAAGTACAAAAACATTTGTAATTACTCCAGGGCACAAAAGACAGATCAAATTATTTCATACTAACACATTATATTTTATGTTATTTGACAAACACATAGTTGATATGAAAAAATGTATTTCATTCATTTTACTAAGAATTTAAAGTAAACTGTTCTTAACCATGGTAAAAGCCTAATTAATTGGCATTCTTCAGTGTCAACTCACTGATTGTGTTTTTTACCTGGATGTCCTATAATACACACAAGGAGGAAGAGCCATTTTTTAAAAAATGTGTGAATGACTGTATTGTCATTCATTCATACGTTAACAAATGTTTATCAAATCTTTATCTTTGTTAGGAGCTGAACTGGATTAGGTGATATATCCTCTGCTCTTAAGAACTGAAAGTCTTTTTGGAAAGATAAACAACTAAACCATCAATTAACCGTAACTATAGCGATTTCATGATTTGGTTACCTTTTAATTACAGGACCTCAGTTTGCAGACAGAACAGCCACATTTTCTAGGCTTCCTTCGAAGGAATATACTCTCTGAAAGTGGTATTTCCCCAGCTTTTCCAGACATTCACGTCACCTTCAGCACACAGTTCCAGGCCCTCCATTCCGGGGGGTTGCTGGGCCATGGAATCTGTAAGATTAATAAGTGCCACAGGTAATACTGATCTGGGGCAGAAAAATTTACGTATTGCATATTGCACTTTTTCCCTTTCCATTCCTTTATATTCCGAATATTATATTATTATCACTGCTCTAAGAGGAGCTCCTTATTGTCTTCTGGATAAGCTCCAAAGAGCTTAGCCCAGCACATGAGGTCCTCCATGATTCAATCCAGTCCTAACACTGTACTGTCTTTGCCTCCATTCTTCCAAACACGCTGTTTCCTCCACTTCAAATGCTTTCTTCCACCTGATCTGACCAGAAAAAATCATCTCTCTTTGAAATTCAACTTAACTTCCTCTCTTCCTGGGAGTCTTTTTCAAACAGCTACATTGATTGCTTTCTCCCTGAAGTCACATTCCACACATCTATGTCATATTGTTGTTCACAGAATATGAACCCTATGTTTTCATGTTTTCCTTGTCTTCTAAACTGTATAGGGTCTGTGATAGCTCCTAGCAATTGTATAGTGCCTGCAATATAGTAGACAATTTAATGTTTAGTGAAATGTACAAAAGTGCTATACTTGTATTTAAAAAAAAAAATCATTGGAAGTGTTTTTAAAAACAGTATAATTCACTATAAAAGATAATCTTTAGATTCATTTTTAAATTTAAAATAATTTTTTTTTACAATTTGAAATGTCAATGTAGTTAGCGCATCCCATTTGTGACTTTTTATATTTACTAACAGTCTTTCTGTGGACACAAATTCACCCCAATGACAGAATTTTCCAGAAATCTAGTGCTTATTTCACTGTAGCTCACCAATTAGGGATATTCTGAGCTTGCAGCAATCATATTAGAGAAAGTCTGATTCAGGGTGTATAACATAATTTTAAACATAAACCAAAACTGGTAAGGAAAGCAAAAGCTGAGAAAATCAGTTAAAACAAACCTAGGAGGGATTTACTTTTGAAAGGGGACTTACAAAGCAACTTATTAAAACATAGGTCATAGAATTTATAAATTCTTAAAGATTATCTATCAAGAATGTAATTTTGTGGGGGTTAGAGAGAGAGAGAGTGCACAAGTGAGGGGCAGAGGGAGAGAGAGGGGATCATAAGCAGGCTCCATGCCAGCACAGAGCCTGACGTGGGGCTCGATCTCAGGACCCTAATCATGACCTGAGCCAAAATCAAAAATCAGATGCTTAAACAACTGAACTACCCAGGTGCCCCAAGAATGTAAATATTTATAAGTAACAAGGGAAATGAATCCAAGTCAGATTCTAAAACATCGAACATGTTAAATGAAAATACTGTTTCTTTTTCTAGCAAGGCACTGAATCAAGATTTTACTTTGCTCAAGAATAGAACTTTTTCCTGAGGAACTAGAGATGTTTTATCAGATTATGTTTAGCTGTTTCTAGGGGAATATTTCAAATGCAAAGCATTGGAAAATATTTAAAAGATAAGTATAAACATTTACTAAAGTAACCAGTACTGTTTTCCCAGTTTAGAAAGTTAAACCATTCCCGATGAGGAGTTTTGAGCCTTGCAATAGTTAATTTGGGCAAGAGAAAGCAATAGAATTTTTACGAATTTGTAATTTTTCCCTGAGGGATCAAAGAAAAAAAAATGACTCTTTTATTAGTAGCTGTAGAAGAAGATTTGAAAAATGCTCATTACTTTGTAGAAACAAATTACATATAACTTGTACTCATTTGCTATAAACAAGTGGTATTTATTGCCTTCCTGCTTTTATCCAAGGCATTCTACCTTTATATTAATACCTAAGGTTTTTTAATTGTATAATGGAACCCAGATGAAGAATTGGGAGAACATTTCCACTTGATTGATTCTAAGATTTGACTTAGTTGTAATTTGCATCTATTTTAAACTGTATTATAAAATAAAAAAAAAATGTTTCCTGTGGATCTCAGGGCATATGTGTGAGGAGGAGAGGGGTGGTTGAAAGGAGATTTTTAGAAGCAAATCTCAAGGCTTTGAGATCTAACACTTATAGCATTAACTTATTTTTAAAAGCTGTGTCAGTAGCACACCTACCTCTATAAGGATCATTATTTCAGTTGATAATAAGAAAATGAATTTTTTAATTTAAATTATGAACACTCTCTTACTATATAAAGGATTTAGAAGGAAGTTGACAAGAGAGAGAATGTTCTTGATCAGAGAAAAATCCTGAAATGAAAAGCACAACTACTCTGAGAGATTTATTGAGATAGTAACCTCAGTTCAAAGTCCATGTTTATACTCATAGTCATTTTTTTACAGACCACCAAGCCATTTCTTCTTCAGTCAGGTATTTTATTTGCTCACAGTATTAGACTCTTTAAAAGTGCACACCATACTTTTTATGATACTAACTTACACCTACCCACCCTTGGAAAGTTTCTTGGTTTACATTTTTAAGTCTGGTTGTTGTCTGTTTAAAGCTGAAGAAAAAAACACTCTGCTCTTGGAAAGTTAGCAACATATATTCCATGAATGGTATGGAAGTGCTAGGATAGAATTACCCTGCCACAATAATCCCCTGACTCTCCATCTCTTTGAGGCTCTAAACTCAAGGTTTAATGTCCAGACATGTAGAAGGTTCTCTTTCTGGATGAGGGGGGTGAGGGGGGTCATTTTCCCCTATTTTCTCTCTGGGTAACATTCTATTGCAGTTATCTACATATATTTTCTAGCAGAAAATTGGATATATAATATGTTTTCAATAAGTGCTTGTTAATTTGTTCCAGAAATATTTAATTAATTGCCGAAGTTCACAAAGCATTCAATGATGAAATTGCTTCTTTGAATCTGATATTGTTCTTAGTGCTTTCAATATCAGCTTATTTTCTTTCTCCATTGATTAGGTTTCAAACACACATCAATGTGAATTATGTTAAAGAAATGAAATTATCTGATCTACTTCTGAATATTATTTGTAATTAATTTCTTGCCATATATCCTTTCTTCAAATTTTAAGATATAACCACAGTTGTTTTATGTCAAAATCAGAAAATTGAAGTCTCAACATGTTAATTTCATTTAAAGGAAAAAAGCTCTAACATTCTCTGTCCAGAAAGCTTTCCAGAGTTCACAGCCAGCTATTATTAATAATTCCTGTCAATTGTGGCAACTATAGAGATGATTCCACAAACTGCAGGAATGTAAGAGCTGGTATACTTCCTGTCTCAGAGACTATAATGTCTTATTTCTGTAACATAAATCTAATTACAGATTCACCTCACTATACAAAAGTAAAGCATTCCTATGAAAGTTTTGGTAAGCCAAAATGTCATAAAGCAGAGTATCCTTTGCTTTCTGAAAACTGTGTTATACCATGTTACTTTTTTTTAATTGAAATATAGTTGACATACAATAATATTATATAAGTTTCAGGTATAACATAATGATTTGGCAATTATAAACATTATGAAACTCTTACCATCAAAACTGTGGTTACCATTGGTCACCATACAAAGTTTATACAATATTATTGACTATATTCCATATATTGCACTTTTCATCCTAGTGACTTATTTATTTTATAATAAGAAGCTTGTACCTCTTAATCCCGTTCACCTATTTTGCCTATCCCCTCAAATCCCCTTTGGCAACCACCAGTTTGTTCTTTGTATTTGTGAATCTGTTTGTTTTTTGTTTATTCTTTTTTTTTTTTTTTTAGATTCCACATATGAGTGAAATCATAGTACTTGCCTTTATCTGTTTGACTTACTTCACTTAGTATCATACCCTCTAGGTCTATCCATGTTGTTGCAAATGGCAAGCCTTCTTTTTTTAATGACTACATAATATTCCATTGTGAATATATAGCACATCTTCCTTATCCACTCATCTATGGATGGCACTTAGATTGCTTCCAGATCTTGGCTATTGTAGACAATGCTGCAGTAAACATAGAGGATGCCACTTTTCATACAAGTGAAAATCCTCTTCAAATTCCTTGCAGTTAGCAAAAACAGGTACTACTATAGGTCTTTCATAAAAGCAAAGAGGTATAACATGAAATTTTGGAAAGCAGAGGATATCTGCACATCATTCTCCTTCCTAACAGATTCAAGATTCCTGTGGCTCCCTCTTTATTAATTGGTGGTAATTCTGGCATCTAGGGTATGACCCATGAGGCTGTATATGTAGCATTTTACTCCAGCTTCACTTTCTGCTGCTCTACCAATAGACCCAATGCTCTTTCCAAACCAATTTCCCAAACATACTGTTTTTTCCCCTAACATCTTGTCTTTGCAAATGCTGTTTCTTCTACCTAGAATGCTTTTTCCTCTCCTCTTTGTTTAGCAAATTCTTATTTATCTTTTCCCATTTAGCTCACAAATTCCCTTCTCTTTAAAGACTCTTTACATCCCTCAGAGAAAGCCAGCTTATCTCTCCTCTTGTGACTTTGTATAATGAATTTATTCAGTGTTTAAGATGGTTAAATATACCTTAGCTTAGTTATTTATTTGTTTGTGTCTTGTTTTGTTTTAACTTAGAATTTTTAGAGAGCCCTCCTCTATCTCCAGAAACACTCTGGTTTATCAAACATTGTTTTTTCTCCCCTTGCAAAATATACTTGAAAACTTACTGGGAAAAAGAAATAGACCTAATTATTAAGTGGGAGCAGAGAATTCTGAATAAATAAAAAGTCGTTTATATATAAATGAAAAGTTAAAATGAAAGTCATATAGATACATATATTTAGCTTCTCTGAGCTATCAAGAAGCCAAGAGAAAAATGGAATTAATTTTATTTCATTGTCAAATCCTGATCTTGGAATTTAGTATATATATGCCAATAAGATTAACTAGGAAAATAATGAGATAAAATTTTTAGCAACTACATCTATTGCTCTTTAAAGAAGTAAGCTTGAAAAAATGTAAGAAAAACTCAGAATCCCAGAGGACTCATTAATCCAGATTTCAACTTAATCTAGGAAAATGTGAGACCCAATAATTAATATGGTCTAAGGAGAAAATAGCATACATACCTCAGGGTGATAATCTCTACCAAGCATTAAAAGAACATGATTATCTCTACAACATCCCCTTCTCCTCAAACCAAAGGAAAGGGAGATTTAGCCTCTGTCATAAAGAACCAGACCACAGATAACAGGGATTCTTTCACCTGAGCAAGCTCCTCTGTGAAACAAACTGAGGCCTTTTAAAGAGGGTTCATGGGCTTTTGTCCTCCCTTTGGACCAATCTCTGGCCAGGGTTTTCCTGTCTCATGTTGCTGGACCTTCAATAACTCCCCACCTCCTTCATTTCATCTACCTCCACTCCTGATGTTTTGGTCCCTTAGCATCAATAATGATGATTTCTTTTCTTTTTTCTTTTTTTTTTTTTAGGATTTATTAATTTATCTGAGAGAGAGAGAGAGAGAGAAAGCACACATGCAAGCAGGGGGAGGGGAAGTGAGAGAGGGAGAGAGAGACTCTCAAGCAGACTCCAAACATGGGGCTCGATCTCACAACACTGAAATCATGACCTGAGCTGAAATCAAGAGTGGATGCTTACTTGACTGAGCCACCCAGGTGCCCCAGCAATGATGATTTCTTAACACTTGTGTGCATTTCCTTAATTACTGCTTAGTGGCTGAACTCTGGCTGAAAACCCTGCTCATAGCAATATGGCAATAACACTCAGCTCTGCCTAGGCTTTTTCTCCAACACACCATATGACCAAGGTTCAGCAATTACTGCCAATACTTTTAACTATGGATTTTATTTATTTTTTTAAGATTTTTTATTTTTTATTTTATTTATTTGACAGAGATAGAGACAGTCAGCGAGAGAGGGAACACAAGCAGGGGGAGTGGGAGAGGAAGAAGCAAGCTCACAGTGGAGGAGCCTGGTATGGGGCTTGATCCCAGAACGCCAGGATCATGCCCTGAGCAGAAGGCAGACGCTTAACCGCTGTGCCACCCAGGTGCCCCTAATTATGGCTTTTAATAATTCCCTTTAGTTACCTTACATATATATGTATATGCATATATATGTGTGTATATGTATATAAATATATTTGTGTGTGCCTGTGTATATACATCTGTGTGTATATGAAGCTCCCAGTTAGAAATCGGCCCTAGAGATGTTTATAAATTCACTAAATTGTATAACACCACTTTATCTGGCCAAAAAATAACACTATTCATAGCCTGGATACAATCCAGCCTCCTTTATAAATTATAGAAGAGGTATCAAATTTGGAGAATGTACAAACTAAAATTTTTGTATCATTAGGAATATTACAGAAAAAGACAAGAAAGTGTGCTTCAAGGATAAATAAAATTGTACATAAATGATGTTGGAAGGAAGATTCTTCTCTACCCTTGGGTTTGATAACTATTTAAGTAGAGATGTGGCTAACATTACTCTATGGTGATAAAAATGAAGTCAACATCACTATCCAAGTCCTTAAGGACGTTGATGGTGATGAAAAAGAAGTAGTAACAAATACCTATTGCAAACTCCAAAGTCAGTGGGAGGTTCAGCTATCGTCTTCAAAAATATATAGACAAAAGCAGTGAAGCCTAAGAGAATATGAAGAGTGATGATCATCAGATGCCAAAGGAGGACTTTTCTAGCTGGGACAGAATTAGCTAACTCCTTCAGGGACCTGTGAAGAGAGACACGGTAGTGAGGGAGGTTCCCACAATTATATCAGGGAGAACTCTCAGCCAAAACCCACAACACCATGATGCCCTTGCTCCCCACCTAAGAGCTTAAAAACCAGAGCTTCACAGGAATATGGCCGCCTACTCACCTGCGCTCAGAATTTCTGCCTTATGTATAAATATTAGTCACTATTTTAGTTATATTTCACACTAAAAAGTAGAAAAATGAGTTCTTGTTTTCTTTTAAGTGTTCTAGAATTGATTTAGCTGATTTTTTAATAAGTACTGAGTTTATTCTCATTGGCTTACATTTCCTTCCATTTGGTAACCCAGTACGTACTTAGAAGAATATAGAAGATACAATCTTGAATAGTTAATCACTATTACTTTTTTCCTATAACTTTTAAAATTAAATTTTAAATCACAAATCTATTCTCTTAATTTAAAACTGGGTTTCTTTATTTGATTTCCCCTTCCAAGTTGTAGTGGCAGTCTTTGGAAGTAGATATTCCCTTCTATTTTGTGTCTTTAAAATGTGAGAAAACATAGTACGCTTGCTGTGAATTTTCTGTTTCCTAATAACAGCCACATCTCCACATTTTTATTATGTAATCCCATTTCTATGTTAGTAGTAGCTAACTACAGTCAGAAAAGTCTTTTCATACTTGTATATTATGCCATTATGTTTCATGTCTTTTCTCTCATTTTCCTGCCTTCCTACTCCTCCTTTATTTCCTTCCTTCTTTCTTTTCTTTTATAAATATTAAGATCTTGCTGCTATAAGCAAGAAACACTCTTGGGTGTTGAATACATAAAGTTAGGTAAGGCATATTTTTCTGTCCTTCAAAGTATCTTCTTTGATTTATATGATCTCATAGATGAAGTATGCAAGGCTTAGAGAATCCCGTAATAAGGGGTTAGGAATTGGATTTGGTATGTGACCCATTCCTTTCACACCGGACTGATTGCATTCACTTTCCTCTTCACTAATTTGCTAGAAGTAAAATCAACAGCCCAGATAAACTGTCCCTTAAATTAGAGGAGATTTATTGCTTATAACTCTTAGGACACTTGTTACAACCAGAAGCCCATCTATCAGCAAAGAAAGCATCCCAGATGCTTCTGCTCTATATGATCAGCCTGGCATCTAAATTATAGTAAAATTCTAGGAAAGGCATTCTAAGCAGAGGAAATGGTGAGCATGAAGGCATGGAGGTGAGCAATAATAAATTATTGAGCACTTAGTACGCACCAGGCAATGCTCTAAGCACTGAACGTATATTATCCAGTTAATCATCTAAACAACCTGATAAGGGAGAATGAGTGACCTATCCAAGTTCATACAGCTAGTAAGTGGCATCGTCACACTTTGAACTAAGCACCTGACCACCACTTAATATTGCTTTTGATCTTGGGAGCAAGATGAGAAAAGTGAGGCAGGAATAATTCTAGATAGCTTCCAAAAATTTTTGGTTTGGGCGACATAATGTCATAATGAAGACAGGAAAAATAGGAAGAAGGAGTTTGGAGGGAGGATTAATGCAATGCTGAGCACGTGGTTCCTATGGGATATTCAACTGGAAGTAGCCAGTAGTCAATAAGAAATAAATATTTGAAACTCAGGGCTGGTAAGCCTAGGGATAAGACTGTGGGAACCACCAGCATATATAACTGGATGCATTGGCGTGGCCACAGTGGAGATTATTTGGAAAAGGAAGAGAATATGTGCAGGAATGAAGCCTTGAGGACAGTTACCATACAAAGGGTAAATGTAGGAAGAGAATCACAGAAAGAAAATAAGTAGTTTGAAAAGTAGGAGAAAAACAAGGGAACTGTGCATAGAATTGAAGACTTTTTTGTCTTATGGTACATTCTTTCTCCTGGAACTTTTGTAAACAATGATTGTTAAAAATGGTTTTATTATTTTGTATACTATGAATGCAGTGTTAACCACAAGTTCCAGAGAAGCATATTGACTTATAAATCTGTGATCTCTCATAACAGTGGCAGAGAGCACAGAGCTTACCTTTAACCATATCCACCCCTGGGTAAAAAGAAAAATGTTTTCTTCCGTTCCTCAGGTCCCCTGGTATTGTTGCTCATTTTCATAAAATTTTAAGTCTTAGCTGAATTTTATGTTTCACATTTTCTCAAGTTTCCTTCCCTCATCTTTCTTCATCATCTGAAAATTACTTCCTATTTTATCTGCAGCTTCTACCATCTTTTGCTCATTTGACAAAATCATATTTCTCCATGTGTAGACTTCATCTTTCTCCTTCCCTTAGACTCAAACAATGGTTATGCCGTTGCCTGAGACCTCAGCAAAACATAGTCAAGATTTAGCCACTGGCTTAGTTCTGGTGAATTCTTCTATACTTCTTTGAATCAGCTATTCTACTTATTATAAACTCCAGATGAAGTGGATTCTAGAAATGTCATTAAAAAGAAAGCAAAAAGGGCGCCTGGGTAGTGCAGTCCTTAAGTGTCTGCCTTCGGTTCAGGGTGTGATCCCGGCGTTATGGGATCGAGTCCCACATCGGGCTCCTCCGCTGGGAGCCTGCTTCTTCCTCTCCCACTCCCCTGCTGTGTTCCCTGTCTTGCTGGCTGTCTCTCTCTGTCACATAAATAAATAAAATCTTAAAAAAAAAAAAAAGAAAGCAAGAATGACATTTATAAATCACACAGGAATATATATTTATGCTCAGCCCTCAAGTGTTTTGAAATTTTAAAAACATATAGACAATAATTTGGTGCTGATTAACATATTTGAAACTTTAGAATTTAACTGTGTTAATTCAGCTATCTTTTTTGTACCAGATCCCCAAATCCCCAGCTCCCAGTTTCCATATTAAATGCCTTATTGGCTAATGAGTATGAGTGACTAATAGGTAGACTTCACTGTGCAGCACTGATAAAGAAGAGGATACTTAAACATCTTTAAATATGTAGTAATTAGTCTTAAATATCTCAAGTTGTTCAGCTAATTCCACAATATATCCAGAGCTAATTACCACATAATTTCCTGTGTCCATTCACACACATACGTGCACATTTTGCTTTTGGTAGTAATATATAGAAAGGTGGCAAAAACAGTTTTTGGCCAAAAATGTCTGTCAGTTGGGGATAGGGGGGCACCTGGGTGGCACAGTTGGTTGAGTGTCCCACTCTTGGTTTCAGCTCAGACCCTGATCTCAGGGTCGTGAGATCGAGCCCTGCCTTGGGCTCCACACTGCAGGAAGTCTGCTTAAAAATCTCTCTCCTTCTTCTCCTCCCCACCCTCTCTCTCAAATAAATAAATAAATAAATAAATAAATAAATAAATAAACCTTTTTTAAAAAATGTCTGTCAGTGGGATTTTAAAGATAGAGCATCAAATTTTTAGAAGTAACATAAACAGTGAAGGCTATGACCTTAGTTTTCCTTTCTCATCCATTGTTCTGTATGATGTTTCTATACTACTACGTATGATGTTTCACAGATTGTGACAGTTGTACTATGGAGTTAATATAGTTTAAGATTCGGGGACCCCCTACTTGCGTGGGCCCTGAGTAAAGGAGCCTAGCAATGTGTTCACATATTCACGTTTGTCTGTTTGTTTAAAGATTTATTTATTTATTTGAGAGAGAGAGAACGCGTGAGTGGGGGGGAGGGGTAGAGGAAGAGAAAGAGAAAGAAGCAGACTCCCGCTTAGTATGGAGCCCAACACAGGGCTCAGTCCCAGGACCCTGAAATCATGACCTGAGCCGAAATCAAGAGTCAGGCGTTTAACCAACTGAGCCACACAGGCACCCAATCATGTTCATATGTTTTTGTAAAATTTGAAAAAGGAACTTTAATGGCAATTGGTTAAGATGTTCTCCCTCCTCTGTCACATTTTCCCTCAGGTCAGCTGGCAAGGGAGTGACCATGGGGGTTTTGGCAATCTGGCTAAGGAGAATTGAAGTTGGGAAAACTATGCCAGGACACAGTTCTTCTCCAGGATCCAGTCTCTAAAATACTTAAATATGTTGTGTATTATCTCCAACATTTTTTTTCTGTACTCTTCCCCTGAGTGTTTAACTTCATGGATCCTAGCACCTGTTTCTGCTGGTTGCCTGGGAGACCTGTCAACAGGGATCCAATTGAGATACTGACTTTGGTATCATTAACATATGATTTAATTGAAGAATACCTCCCTTCTGGGTAATAGGAAAGCTTGCATACTTTGCATAAGCAATGACCAAAGAGGTCTCTTGGTTTTCTCTGTGTGAGATTTGCCAGTTTTCGTGTAGTTTCCTGGTGTTCTTAAGAGTTCAATAACACTGGCATCTGAGGAGTTCTACCCATGTCAATGGCTGCCATCATTTTTGATCTGTTTTGATGAGCTTGACACTGCGATTATGATGCAAGGTAAGTTAAATATTTGAATGGAGTCAAATTAATTGTTCCCACTGTTGCCCCAGATTATTTGCTTACTCTGGCACACTATTAGCTGGTACGATGGTTCAGTTTGACAGCATATAATTTTATTGTAAAATGATGATATTTTAAAATATGAATGATATAGAGTCATGAGGTAAACGTGGCCATAGAGTGCACTGGAAAAGGTTATTTTATTAGCCGGCAATCTGAAAGTTTTCACATCCCTTTTTAAAATATAGCATGATAAGTCCCATCCCAAGTGGATATAATTTATTCAGAGAATGAAAAACTCTCTAAGAAAGCTAAGCATCATTTTGGAGCAAACAGTATAGCTTTTTGTATTCATATTTAGGGGAAAATGAGAATTTAGAGAAAAATACAAATAACAACTATAAAGTTGTCTGAAAGGAAATGAAAAGGTAAATATTATTTTACTGATTTCCATGATTTCTCCTTGGTTTTACACTTCCTATAAGGTTTCCAAAACACATATACATACATGTGGTAAATTTGGTTAGACTATTTCACTGAAATTTAGCTTTCCTTATTGCTGGAATGTAAAAGAAATTATTTCATGGGATCAGCTTTATTTCCATCTGTTCCTTATGTGCTGAGAAAATAGAAAACTAGCAAAATCTAACAGAAGAGTACATATTCTCTGGCAATAACATATTTTTCTGTCAAAGAATTGCTTGTTTCCTGAAAGAATAAAATTTGACTAAATGTCAGAAAAATTATTTTTCCTTAAAACAACTTACTTTTTGTTTGACAAGAACTTATCGTTTAATTTCCTGTATTGTGAATAAGAGCACTCTTACTTCAATAAAAGTATATTTCATTTGAGTCTGGCTATGTCTATATGACACACAACAAAATTGGTGAACTCATGCAATATTCTAACTGTCCCTATATCATCGTACACCAAAATAACGAAAGTGCTTGCTTGAATATTTCTAACAGGTTATTTTGTTCTGCCACTTCCAGGAAAGGAAAAGAAAAAAAAATCCCACACATCAGCTTCATTATTATTTCTTAACAATGATAAGATAATGATAATAATAATATTAGGTGGCATCTAGTTCTAAACTTCTGAGCAGATATTGTCAGTACTATAAAAAGGAAAAGAGTATTTTTTTTCTTTTGAAAGCATTCTATCACACACTTGTATTCCCTACACTTAGTGTATTGAGCCACCTATAATATTGTTTGATTTGCAAATTGTAAACTTATTAGGAAGAACATTGCCAAATTATATTATGTAATGTGTGTTGATCTGAATTTTTCAAGTTACATATTGTATTATAGGATGCCTTTTTTCCTTCAAATCACTAACAGAATAGGATTAAAATTGATATTGATATTAAAATTGATCCATGCCCTTCAGATTTATGGATATTGTAAGGTGGTCTCCTTTGGATTTCAACAGAATATAAATGGTGGAATAAATAGGGTTCGAGGTGTGCTTCCTATAATGCTGCTGAATCTTAGCTCATCTATGCACACTCCTGTGTAATGCATCTTGTGACAGATGCCAGAATCAGCAAGATGGCTGCTTGGCTTTAGGTTTGCCATCTGTTGTGAAGCTAATTGGTCTTGCTGTTTTAATCAATGAACCAAAAGAATTCTAGAATTTTCTGGGAGTCTCAGGACTTGGAGACAACTTATCCTGACTATATATTTATGTGTCTATCCAACAATTATTTATTGAGTTCCTACTCTATTTGTCTGTGTTTGTATGCTGAGGATACAGTGACAAACCAAAGAGTCAAAGTTCATCCTCTCACACAGCTCAAATTCCATGGAGAATAGATAAAATAAAAAATAAATATGTGATATAATTAATGTGGTTAAGTGCTGTCAAGGGAAATCGAGTTGAATAAATGGATGAAGAGTGACAATAGTTGTGTCATGAGGTTATAATCCTTTATAGGGTGGTCAGGAAGGTCTTTGGGGGATGACATTTGAGTAGATATTCAAATGAACGGGAGGGAAAGCCAAACCATTTGCAGTAGATGTATATTCTAGGCAGAGGGCAGAGCTAGTGTGAAGGATCTAAGGAGAGAGTTTGGGCAATGTGTTTGTTCAAGGATCAGTAAACGGATCAGAGAGGCTGGGTGGAATAGAGGATAGGAAGAAGCATATGGATTAGATCAGAGAGGAAACCAGGCTCCTGCTCAAAAGACCTTGTAGGGATGAACTCTGGATTTGTATCTAAAGGTGATAGGAAAACATCGAAAGAGGGTTTTGAGCAGAGGAATGAGAAAATCCGCTGTGTGTTTTTTAAGAGATCCCTGACAGGTACAAGGAGTATGCACTAGAGGTTAGATGTGAGTGGCAGCATGAAGGCCACATGGGGGAGCACTGGGAGCAGCCTCATTTAGACATGGCAGTGTTTGGGACTTGAGTGACTGCAACAGAATTTGGTGGAAATGGAGATTAATTCAATAGCTTCACTAAATTATGTGCACAAAGTAACACAAGAGCAAAAGGATTCATTTAAAATAAGCTGAGAAAGGATTTTGGCTCTTCCACTCTAGAAATGGATCTTAGAACACAACTACTTTTAGAAGGTCCTCTCAAGTGCAATAAAAAATTTAAATTGTGGCTCTACTTTCATTGAAGGGTTGAGTGAGCTCTAATTTCTGAGCTGTTTTGGCAAGCGAACAAGTTAATAAACATATTTTCTCCTATATTTCTCAATACCTTTGCCCTTTGGTAATCGTGTAGATAATTTCATGGTATGATAGATTGAAGCACTGTTAATAATACCTAACAGTAATTCTCAACACAGACTGCATGGTAGAATCATCTGGGGGGATATGGTTTAAAATACTGATGCCCAGCTCCTCCCAAGATCAATTAAATTGAAATCTCTAGGATTGTGACCCTGAATATTAGTGTTTTTTTCAAAACTCGCAGGTGGTTCTAGTGTTCTATCAGAGTTCAGAACCTCTTCCTTACATACAAAACAATATATAGTAAATGTAAGTTATTAAGCATAATATTAAAATAGGCAGCAAACCCACTACCTATTTAAATAACTAGAAAATTACCAATACTATGAGAAATTACTTGGGTACTTCCCACTGTCATCTTCCTGCTTACCCCCCCACCCCCCACCCAAACTGCATTCTCTATTCAGGAGTATTTTGACTTTGAGATTTATAAATCAAAAACAAGGATTTACAGAAGACAAGTTTACATAATTTTTTTATTAAGAATTACACATTAGGTGGGCAATTCAAGAATAAATATATTTATTAATAGTCAAGTGGGAAGACCATTTACTAAAGCTTTTTGAACACCATCATCAAAAAATATCTAGCAAGATTAGTTCTAAATGCTAAATTCTGGAAACATCAAAACAGTCTGCCTATGTACCCAGCTAAGGCATGCACTAGAGTTCATGTTCTGATATCTTATTTTACCCTTCCTTCCCTTTTTAGGTGCAAATGATTTTTGAAATGTCATTTTGCAAGGTAGGATATGACTACTTTAGAACTTGATTCAGATGCATTACTCTTAATGACTATATATGTTCCTTCTATCACATCAAGTTTGGGATCCTTTCTGTGTCTGGGGACCAATTGCTTGGCCATTATTCAAAGAACATAAGAATTAAGAAATAGCGGGGCGCCTGGGTGGCTCAGTCGTTAAGCGTCTGCCTTTGGCTCAGGGCGTGATCCCGGTGTTCTGGGATCGAGTCCCACATCGGGCTCCTCTGCTGGGAGCCTGCTTCTTCCTCTCCCACTCCCCCTGCTGTTCCCTCTCTCGCTGGCTGTCTCTCTGTCACATAAATAAATAAAATCTTTAAAAAAAAAAAAAAGAATTAAGAAATAGCTTTATCAATTTAAATATATATAATCAACCCAAAATATCTTTACTCTCTCTTTCCCAACACTTTCCTGCACAGCACCTATTAAGCTGCAATTCTTGTGGCATTTTTCCTCTTAATATTTCTTGGTGTTCATATTGTCCCAATTTCATCTATATGAAAATTTTGAGACATATCATATAAATATCATGGTGAAGTGTTTTGTTTTTGTTTTTGTTTTCTAACTGTGAAATCTCTTCCTGTTGGGAAAGCATCACTCTTAGTTGTAAATGATACCATAGAAGTCAGAGGTTGCCTGGAGAAGCCAGCTTTCCAGAAGAAAAAGCCCTAATTTCTAGTGTTTGCCAATACCCCTGATATAAATACGCCCACCATGGCCAAATTCAAGCTACCAACATGTCATCACTGAAAGGGATAATGATATGCAATAGCATACCATTATGTAGTGTTTCCTCCATACAATGCAATAGACATAAGTATCCACAATAGTATAACTAAGGGTAAAATGTTGTAAAGTAAGTAGAATGTGATGAGTTGGAATATTTATCTTTGTTTTCAATATAATTTGTTTAATTATAAGTATATATTACTTAATTTTTTAAAGATTTTATTTATTTATTTGTCAGAGAAAGAGACAGAGAGAGTGAGCACAAGCAGGAGGAGAAGCAGGCTCCCTGCTGAGCAAGGAGCCCAATGCGGGACTTGATCCCAGGATCCTGGAATCATGACCTGAGCCAAAGGCAGCTGCCTAACTACTGAGCCACCCAGGTGTCCCTGTATTATTTAATTTTTAATAATGGTTGCCTTTAACTCTAGCTCTCAAAATTCCTGATAATTTAAAGATTGCTTCTTGCAAGCCAGTATGAGCTGGCTTCAGCACACCACTTTCTCTGACCCTGTTTGATTCAGAAGGCTCCAGGGAATGTGTGACAAAGCTTATAGGAACACCAACCACTGTGCCACAAGTAGGATTACCACCAGTGTAGGAATAATCAAATCCGAATCCTATCGACTTTTAATGAAATAAACAAATTTCTGAACCTCCAATATGGGTAACAAAGTACATATTTCCTTAACATAAGTTTAAAAGGTGTTTTTTTTTTGTTGTTGTTGTTGTTTAGAAGAGTGCTTTGTACATAAAATTGTTTGAGTATATTTAAGTAAGTTGAATTTAAAAATTCTAATGCATGGCACTGGCAGTCAAATGCATTGGAGCTGTATCGTGAGTATTTTGGCATATTTATGTTATGAATTAAATAGGATTTGGTCAACTGATCTGGAAACTCAACTGCCATTTTTAAAATGTGGTTCCTTGAATAAATATTCTGGGTGTTTTTAACTGAGAGATGGATATTTGAAACAAAATCACTTCATAAGTTGACCATTTTTGTTGTTATTGATTATATTTTCTTATCATAGTCAGTAGAAATTACAATTTTTTATCATAGTCAGTAGAAATGATACCAAGGAGATGATAAACCACCTTGAAAACATAGCTTGTCATGCCAAAGTGAAGATCATTATACTTTAAGTGGTAAAAGCCAAGTAATAGATTGGGTGTGTGTGTGAATATGTCATTCGTGATATAAAACATAGCATTTATAAATATTTTTTCCCATTCAGAGGATGGGTTTTCTGAACCATTTTCCACAGATTCAGATCATAAAAAATCATAAGATATTTTTAATTTTATGTGGTGTTTTTGCTTTTGGTGTCAGATTAAAAAAATTATCACCAAGAGAACTTACTCCCTATGTTTTTCTCTGGGACTTTTATGGTTTTAGGTCTTACATTCAAGTCTTTAATTCATTTTGGGTTAATTTTTGTGTATGGTGTAAGATAGTGGTCCAGTTTCTTTCTTTCTTTCTTTTCCTTTTTTTTTATGTTATTTGTCTATCTATCTATCTATCTATCTATCTATTTATTTATTTATTGCATAGGCTGTCGTTTTCCCAACATGATTTATTGAAGAAACTGCCCTTTCCCTATTATAGATTTTTGGCTTCTTTCTCATAAATCAGTTGGCCATGTACACGTGAGTATATTTCTGAGCTCTCTAGTCTGGTCCATTGTTCTATGTGCCTCTTTTTATGCCAATACCACACTGTTCTAATTACATAGTATTGTAATGTAGTTTGAAATCAGGGAGTATGATGCCTCTAGCTTTGTTCTTCTTTCTCAAGATTGCTTTGTCTATTTGGGGTCTTTTGTGCTTCTATACAAATTTTAAGATTGTTCTATTTCTACATATGTTTATATTTATGTATTTATATTATTTTAAAATAGGAGCTGTACCTATTTAATTCAACAGATTGATTAATTTATGTTGACTTCACTGTATATCTTTCTTGGATAGTTTACATTGTCCTGATAAGTTTTGAGGGCAAGACAAGTGCTATAAACTCCAGGTAGAACAACTACATGGGAGCCTAAAGATAGTTTCAAGTACACCAGGTGCTAATTTATATAGAAAATGAAAAAAATTCTGAAATACAATAGAGGTAGATGTGCTCACAGAAATGCAGGAAGTAAAAGGTGTCTGTCTTAAGTCTATTTGCTGAGTGAGAATGTCCTTCTAAATTAATTTGATTTGTCATAGAGATTAATAACTAATTTTATTCTCAACTTCATTTTGAGAAGTTAGTTCTAAATGAAACCTAACAATCTGAGTTGAAAATTGAAGAATGATTTATTCTTTCTTTAATTTAAAACATAAGACAATTGATTGAAAAATCTTCTAAATGCCAAATACTTATATAATTCAGTATGTTTACTCCTAATTCATTATGCATAAGTATTTTAGGAGGGTTATAAAGTTACTTCATTTCATTTGCTTCAAATGAAATAATTTGTTTAATATGAACACCTTTTTTCAACAAAACTATTAACCTTTAACTCGGCAATACAGGAATTTCCATACTGCTGTTTCTGCTAAAGAAACCGAGTGAATCGAGTTGACCATACTCTCTCAACCTTTGGAATATGAAGACATTTAGTGCAAATAATGCTTTGAGTTGAACAGCAGGCCCTTGGAGCCTTTGCCTTCATCTTTCATCTAAATTGCCTGCATGCATTTCCTAGAACTGATAAACTGTCAAGTGGATCATGAGATGTGGGCCTTGGGATTAATTTATAGCACTGCTGCCTTCTGCACTGAGGACAGTCACTTTTCTTTTTTTAAGACTCTGGTAAATGTTTTGTAAAACAACTTCAGTTGTACGTGTCCTATTTTGAGTCCTTCATTATTGCAAATTTGAAATCTTAAGACGTTTGGTTGAGAGAAAAAAAAATCTTGGAAAAATTGGAGAGAATACAGGATGTTTTCTATTCACCTGAGATCTCTGTTTCAAAATTTTGGGGATTTGTCGCTTGAGTTAAAAATTACTAAGTAGTATTGTAAATAGTGACAGATAATGTGTGGCCTTTGTCCAGCATATTTTCTTTCTATTATGTATCATTTTGGACATTTGAGTTCAGAATATTTTGTAAAATATGGCCGTGGATTTATTTGTACTTTATATTTTCTTATTTTACATGTTGGTATCTTTATCATCTTTCATCAGACTGGTTTTTTTTAATCTTAAATTTAAAATGATTTTGTGAAGATTTTGTGAAATTTTGCATATGTGTGATGGCTTGTGAGTGAAATGAGTTTCTTGAGTTGTGTTACCATCAATCATCCTTATAAATTTAGACATAGGTTTTACAAATAAAAGGGTACATGAACATCAAGACTGATTATTTTTCCCTCAGGAAATGCTGTTTTTTTAATCCCAAACCCATTTTTTTTCCCTATTTTAAGGGTGAAAGTTTTTTTTTTAATTGTTTAGCTATTCTTTTTTTTCCCTATAATTTGGTTGGAAATTTGATTGAAAACTGAAGTTATGGTTTCAAGTGTGCATTTTATATCTCATTTTTTGCATTTAGTGGCCATGTAACCTTGTAAAATCACTTAACCTCCTTGAGGCTCCCATTATCTATAAAGTGATGATGATAATCAAGAGATACCACCTATGAAAAGTGATGTGAATTTTTAAAGTGCTCTACAGGGGTGCCTGGGTGGCTCAGTCATTAAGCGTCTGCCTTCACGCTCAGGGCGTGATTCTGGCGTTCTGGGATCGAGCTTCACATCAGGCTCCTCCACTGGGAGCCTGCTTCTTCCTCTCCCACTCCCCCTGCTTGTGTTCCCTTTCTCGCTGGCTGTCTCTCTCTCTGTTGAATGAATAAATAAAATCTTTAAAAAATAATAATAATAAAGTGCTCTATAAATGTCAGTTACATTTTTGTGAGTAAGTCCAATTGATAAAACAGTAATTATATTTCAAAGATGAGGGAAGAAACCAAGTGGGGGGTGTGAGGTGAAGGGAGAGGGATGTTTGTCTGAACAAAGACCCATGATACAGCCATTCACAAAACATTTTTCCACCAAATATTTCCAAATGAGGAAATATTTATGTATGCCAGTGGATCTAAAACTTTATCATGTAGAATCACCAGAAAGTCTTGTTAGAACATCAATTGCTGGGCCTCACTCCCAGATCATGTGATTCAGTATGTCAGAATGGGACTGAGAAATTACATTTCTAGAAAATTCTCTGGTTACTTGAAGCTACTGATCCAGCAACCACATTTTGAGAATAACTGATCTAGACTGTGAGTGAATGAGGAACATTAGAAAATTCCAGCTGGTCATTTAGTATAAAAAATTTGGCTAGCATTTACTCTGCTGAAAGGAGACTTTATTTTGGATTAGATGACAGGATGGTGATTACTGATTGGGTCCTTAAAATACCAGAGTCACCATGTAATTTGCCATTAGAAACATATAATTTAGAGTTCAAAGGGAATTTAGAGTTAATCTTCATCATTTTCCAAATGAGAAAATGGAAGCCAGGGGGAGATAAGTGATAAATAATTACTGAAAAAATATGTAATTATAAAAGTCACACAAAGTTCCTGATAAAAAAGGGGCTAGAATCATCAACCCAGTACTCATTCTACTCCCAATATTGTCTCCAGACAATATATTCCTCTTATCCAAGCAGGCAAAAAAATAAAGGAAACATGAACCGGACTGGGTTACTTTTGCCTAGATATTTGTGGGGAGGTGGACATAGCACATAGTGGGGATTTCTCATGACGGAGTCAGTCAATCACATTGGCTCCAAGAAATTAAGATGCTCATTATATCCATGGATTTTTCTTTCTAATTATGCAGTTAATAAAAACTCATTAAAGTTGTCAAGAATCAATTCATTTCTCACTAATGCAGCCCAGGTTAAAGAAGAAAAAGAATACAGAGTCTATTTAGATTGTTCTGGATTTCCACATAACAGTATTTAAAATATTTGTCCCCCTAACTGGAGCCTCACCTGCATAATTGCTTAGTTTCAGTTGTTTCTCATTAATATGTAAATCAACTTGTTCATATTCTAAGGTGGAGTAAAATACATCTGCAGGGGATGTGCAAGAGTATGATGCAGAATTGCTTTGGGCAGTTTGTTGATGCAAATGCATGGACTGCTTCTCCTTTATATTCACATCTCAGGAGAAGCTGCCTTATGAGATTTCAGGCAATTGTATTTTGCTGTTCTACAGTGGTGGATTGGTTTGTTACCCTTAAACAGAATCAATCAACTGGAGGCAAATCATTTGGTAGAGGATCAGCAGGCACAGTCTGTCCTTCAGTCATGATGCCAAAGAGCTGAAATGTGTTTTGGTAAAGGTTTTATGTGCTGAGCTTAGAACTAGCTTCTCTTCCTAGAGCAAGTAGTGATTTATACCCAGCAGATGGTGAAGAATGCTGATTTAATTTAGTTTTACTTCACAACTAGAAGGAAGGTAGCTGGTTTTTTAAAAATTTGTATGGTAAATTTAAATTTTAAAGTATGTGTATATTTGTATACATAGAAAAGTGTAAATATATTTCGTACAAAACACACACACACACACACACACACACACACACACCAGATTCCCTGCAATAAGGGATGCCCAGATACCCTCTGAGCTGCCTATCATAAATGAATGCTAGTTCTAATACTGGTCCCTACTCTTTGTGAAGCCCACTTAAATGTCATATGAGATAAATGGCTTGAGGTGTTGTCATGTCTAACCTCAGTATAGTATCTAGTATAAAGCCTCCAGATTGTGTAAGACCCTCTAGAGCTTTGAATTAGTCATCCTGAGCGCCCTGCTCCCTGACCAACTGATTTACCCACTTTAGAGAGCAATATTCCAATAAGAATAGGATTCATGTTGATTTCCTCATTTTAGATGGATTTTCTTGCTTAAAAGTCTGAGTCCCTGGTAAGGAACAATCAAAAAACACATTCTAGACCTATAATATATGTGAAACCAGAACAATGAAGATCATGTTTTTGGAATCCAAGAAAGAAGCTCTGAATCAGCCATAATAATATTCATACCTGGATACCAGATCTGCAAAATTACCATTAATTCTCTCTGGGACTCCAATACCCTCATCAGTATATATTCCCAGTATATTCTTTATATCACCACTCTGCATTATTGCTGCCATGGGTCCTGTGCCCCACCTCCACGCCATGCAGAAGGCAGTGGGAGCCAGAATAACTTATCAGGGACCAATAACTGGATATTTCCAGAAAAATGAGCACCAGTAGGACTTCCCAGAGACCAGGCCTCTTTATGCCCTACTGCTTTATTAAGCACATCTGGCAGGCAGTGAAAAGGCCCCTTTATACATCTCAGCAAGCATAACCCAAATGTTGACAATAATTATTCTTGAATTTATATGAATATACATCTTAAAGATGAACTTTATAAAGAGTTTTGGTTCCTTAAAGAAGATATGCTTTTTAATTAAAATCATGGTATTATTTTAGACATGCATAAGCATGGTGATTGAAATTAATTCATAAGATTACCTTCATTTAACTTTCTTTTTCTTTCTTTCTTTCTCTCTCTCTCTCTCTCTTTTTTTTTTTTTTTGCTGGTAATTAAAGCCACTTGGACGCTGAGGCATGAAATAATTGCATGTGGTTGCCAGGCAGGTCTTTTATATCTACCAATGAAACTGTCCTAAATAAACCACTACTATTATTTTCAATAAATGTGAATTGCTTTCTTTCAGAGGCAGGAAACTGGGCTAAGCACTGAAGAACATATTGGGGGTATAAAGTCAAATATAGAATTCCACAGTTCAAAAAAGACTTACAATTTAGTTGGGAGAGCCCAGGACCGGCTGTATAATTACAGGGCCCAGCACAAAATGAAAAGGCTAGACTCCTTATTCAAAAATTAATAAGAAATTCAAGACACCAATACCAAATCATGAAACCAAGCATGGGGCCCTTCTGAGTGTCAGGGGTCCTTTGTGGCTGTGTAAGCCACATACACCTAGGAAGCCGGACCTAAATTAAACAAAAAGTAACACATATTGAGCATTTCTATATAATAGATGTAATGCACTAAGGTCTTTACTTCCAATGATCTCATTTAGTCCTCACAAGGACTTCCTAGGATGGTTACTGTTATTTACAGTTTAATGGGGAAAAAAAGGCTCAAAGAGGTAAGAAAATAGGTCACATAACTGGTGGGTTTTAACTTCAGATGAGACTCTAATCAAGCCCTTATTTAGAGGACATAAGACGTACATATAAAACTATAATGCAACATATAGAGCATTAAATGCTAAATGTCTGAGTGTTATATTCAGTAATTGCTTTATTTCTTTTAAAGATTTTGTTTATTTATTTTAGAGTGAGAGAGCAAGAGAGAGAAAGAGTGGGGAGGGGAGGGGCAGAGGGAGAGGGAGAATCTGGAGCAGACACCGTGCTGAGTGCAGAGACCGATATGGGGCTCCATCCTGCAACCTGATCTGAGCCAAAAGCAAAAGTCAGGCACTTAACTGACTTAGCCACCCAGGCGCCCCTATTCAGTAATTGCTTTAATCAATGAATTGTTTTGAGGCAATCCAGCTCATAAAAACTATGATGTTTTATAACTGCTGAAAAGTTCAATTATTGTGGTATAAAATTAAATCAATCAATAGATCAGTGGTAAAGATGGGGAAAATTACTAATACTTTTGATTTGACATTGTGTGGGGAAAACCTCATTAATTATTTAGAAGATTTTATTTTTTATTTTTGTTTTGTTTCATTACCCCAGTTTCTGGTAGCTCAGCTAATTGTCCTCTCGTACAGGATGATGGGGGATTAAAACAAACCTGATTAACAGTAGTGTCCTTTGCAAACTTCAACACTTGCCCCTCAGGCACTTCCTCAAGTGCTATTAAATTCTTGTCTTCTCCAATAGCTGAGGTTCAGTTTGCTAGGATGAAGCAACGTCATTAATGTCTTTGGACAAAACCACCTCCAAATATTGTGTTTCTTTAGTGACTTGCTTTGTGAGCACAGAGTGGCTTTATACACATAAGAAAATTTATTCCCTAAATAATTTACTTGGATGCACTTGAATCATGTCAATTGTAGACTTCTACTTAGTAAGCATTCCATTACCCCACTTGTCAAACATCTAACAGGTGAGTACTGTATTTGATTAGAATATTTTAGACAGCAAAACTCTCACCATTTTATATTAGCCTGGAACAATGAAGAAACCTGATCCTTATTATTCCCCTGAATTTAGAGAATCTTAAAATAAATCAATGCATGACAAGCATGTATTCTAAGCTAATGTTTACGTCACTCCTTAAAAGAAAAAAAAAGTTTGATGAGATTCATACATAGGCTTGGATTATTTTGTAGTGCCAGAAAGTAAGATAGTGCTCAAAAAAACAATGTTAAGAGTATGTCAAAGTGACACAGGAACCAACTGGAAAAGTTCCCAATAAGTGGGAACAATTTGAACACCACAATAAACAATGTGTGGTATTAAAATATAACCCAAAGTATAAAATAAATATCCATGCATTCATATTGATATAAATAAATGGGTGGGTAAATAATAAGTGAGCATGAAGAGACAAATCTCCATACAGAGGAAAATCAAATAATTTATGTAGATAATCTACTATCAAGGATAGAATAATTTCACACCCCTTAAGTATGGGCAGCATGTAGCAACTTCATCTAAAAAACATGACATGGAAAAGAAAGAAGAGAGTAACTTTGCAGTAGAAAAAACTAACAAATGTTTCCTTGGCTAAATGATTAGTTTACTTCATCAGTGATAACTCATGTAATAACATGTAATTGATATCATGTGATACAAATGGCACCTTTCTCTATAAACTACCTTCCTGAAACTCATGACTCCAGTCTAAGCAAGAGAAAAACATCAGACTGATTTGAATTGAGGGATCTTCCACAGAATACCCAACCAGTTCCCCTCAAAACTGCCGAAGTCATAGAAAACAAGGAGAGTCTAAGAAGCTGTCACAGTTTAGAGGAACCTAAGGGGACGGGATGACTGAGTGTTATGTGGTATTCTGAACCTGAATAAGGACATTAGAGATAAACTGAGGAAATCTGAATGAAGTGTGAACTTTAGTTATAAAAATAATGTTAATAATCATGTTCAACCTCAGTTGTCACAAACACGTTCTTGGTAACAGATCAGGGTAAGATCTAATCCAAGATCACAAGTTGTGTATATTTGTATCAAGTTTTTTGTTTTGTTTTAATTTTCAATTGTCTTTTTGTTTTTTAATTTAAATTCTATTAGCCAACATCTAATACATCATTAGTTTTTGATGTAATGTTCGGTGATTCATTAGTTGCATATAACACCCAGTGCTCATCACATCATGTGCCTCCTTAAATGCGCATCACCCAGTTACCCCAACCCCCCCACCCACCTTGCTTTCCGAAACCTTCAGTTTGTTTCCCAGAGTCGGGAGTCTTTCATGGTTTACCTCCCTCTCTGATTTCTTCCCATTCAGTTTTTCCTCCCTTCCCCTATGGTCCTCTGCACTATTCCTTATATTGCACATATGAATGAAACCATATGATAATTGTCTTTCTGTGCTTGACTTATTTCACTTAGCTCAATACCCTCCAGTTCCATCCATGCTGATGCAAATGGTAAGCCTTCATCCTTTCTGATGGCTGAGTAATATTCCATTGTATATAAGGACCACATCTTCTGTATCCATTCATCTGTTGAAGGGCATCTCGGCTTCTTCCACAGTTTGGCCATTGTAGACATTGCTGCTATGAACATTGGGGTGCATGTGGCCCTTCTTTTCACTACATCTGTATCTTTGGAGTAAATACCCAGTAGTGCAATTGCTGGGTTGTAGGGTAGCTCTATATTTAACTTCTTGAGGAACCTCCATATTGTTTTCAAATGTCTTTCTTGTGATAGCATTTTAACATGCTGAAAAGATCATGTCTATTCTGTAACATATACCACCTTTTGAATTTGTTTTATCATTTGTGGTTTTGCTTTCTTGTTCCTATAACCTTAATTAAATTTAAATTAAATGTTTGTCGACATTTTAAAAAAAGAGAGAGATAAATTGCTATTCAGTGGCCTTTCCTTTAGAATTACAGAATCAGTCTATCAAATCAGCTCAGGGCTTTGCATTTTTATACATAATGTGAATTACTGTTATGTGGAGAAAATAGTGACTTAGAACAGTGTTAGGATGTTGACCCAGCTACAGTCAGTTAATGTACTAACTGTAACTAATGCCATATACAGATGTTGTGAATGTTTCTTCCTTGGGTGGAGTGATGATCCATATCATTGAACGAAAGTGTTAATGCTTTGTAAAAAATGTTTCAAAAAAATTCTGATTAAAACATGCCAAAGGATCTGAATAGACATCTTTCCAAACAAGACATACAGATGGCCAATGGGTACATGAAAAGATGTTCAACATCATGAATGTCACATTAGAAATTGTGCCCAGAAAGAAGTTACCTGTTAGCAATGTCAGAGCGCTAGATTTTGTTAATGATGCAAACAATGAATTCCTCAGTTCCCTAAGTTGTCTTAACTAATGAATATGAAGCTTCTTCATACATAGACTTAACTGGTTTCCAGTGACATTTTTTTTCTGGCAAGGCCATCTCCTCTTTGATAGGCCATATATGTATAGGGAGGCCCAACTTGTAATGGGTTAGTATTACAAACACTTAATTGTAACTTGGTGGTTACAATTCAAAATACCTTTTTTCACAGAATCCATTTTATGAATGGTAGATAAATTTAGAGGCACATTCAGCTGATGATATTTTAATTGTATTTATTATTATTTTATTTATGAAATAGTTTTATTATACATAATTGGGAAAGTACAAAAAAGTAAAAATCACCTGCATAATATCTTAATCCAATTTCCTCATTTATATGAATCATTTTTACAAATTAAAATCATTCCATATGTTTTTTATAACTTGCTTCATTTGTCTGACATTTAAAAAAAATATTACTGTTGAATTTTTGGAGAGTTTGTTGCCATTGAATTTTTTATTACAAGGTGATAATGTATGTAATAACATTACATAAGAAGGCACTAATGAGTGTCTTATAACCAAGAGCACTAGATCACTGCCCTCCCCAGTGCCCTCATCCCAAGAAATAGCCTGTTGACATTTTTTGCTGTTCTCCCAAGAATTTATCTTCATATTTATAAACATTATGTCTATACTGCAATTTCTTTTCAAATTGTTTTGAATTAAAAACAATCAAAAATAGATTCACATGGTTCAAAATTCAAGTACTGTATTGGTAGATGACAGAAGTATTCTTTCTACCACCTCCCCCTATATATATATATTATCCAGAAGTTTCTTAAGAAAACATTCATGGAAGGTAAGCTTTTCAAAAATTTAAACTAGTCTTACATTTGACTGAATCTGTCTGGGCATAGAATTCTAGGGTGAAAATAATTTTTCTTGAAAATTTTGGAGGGATCATTCCATTATCTTCAAGCTTTCAGTGTATATGGTAAGTTCATTGCTATTTTTCTTCTAGATTTTTGCCTAAGATTTGTTTCTTACTTGGAAGCTTTTAGGTGATTTATCCTTGGTGATTTAAAAATCTCATGAAGATATATTTTGTTTGTATCTCCATATTTATTCACTTAGGTGGGCAACCAGCCATTGACATCTAGAAACAACTGTCTTTCAGTTAAGGAATATATGGGGTGAGGGGACGGAGAGAGAATGTATTTGTGTGTGTGTGTTTGTGTGTGTGTGTGTGCATATATATATATATATTTTTCCCCCCTTTGGAAATCCAATTAGTCAGCCTTTTGTGTTGATTTTGTTTTATTTAATTTAATTAATTTAAAAAAAAAAATCTTCTGTTGGGGCGCCTGGGTGGCACAGCGGTTAAGCGTCTGCCTTCGGCTCAGGGCGTGATCCCGGCGTTATGGGATCGAGCCCCACATCAGGCTCCTCCGCTATGAGCCTGCTTCTTCCTCTCCCACTCCCCCTGCTTGTGTTCCCTCTCTCACTGGCTGTCTCTATCTCTGTTGAATAAATAAATAAAAAATCTTTAAAAAAAAAAAAGAAAAGAAAATTAAAAAAAAAAATCTTCTGTTGTCTAATTCTTTGTCTTTTTTTTCTTATCCAGAGAAATTTTCTCAATCTTATCCTCCAACTCTTATCTGAATACTTTATGTCCGCTGTTGTATTTTTAATTTCCAAGTACTCTTTCTTTTCCCTGACTGTTCCATTTTAAATAGTATACAGTTCTTGTTCAGTGATGCATTATCATCTGTTATATCTCTTTAGTCATGAACTACTTTCTATTTAAACACTTTCTTCTATACTGCATTGCGAGACACCACAAAGTTGACTAGAAACACTGTCTGCTTGAAAAAGCCTTGGACTTCACTGAAGAGCACAGCTGGATTTACCAACACAGCCAGGCTGAGTTGGAAACCTTGCTCTTACACTTACTTACTGTGTGACTTTGAGCATGTTACCTACCCTCTCTGTCTCTCAGCTTCCTTATTTATAAAATACAAATAGTGGTGTGACAGCTAATAGTTTTGTGTGAGGTTCAGATGAGTCAAACACTTAGCAGAGTGTATGGTATATAGTTGATATCCAGAAAGTGTTAGCTATTTTACTGTTTCTCAGTTTGTTTCTGACTATTCTTAAGGCTTACTATCCATGTTTAATTATACTATTTCTCATGATTTTAATATATTTTATATTTGCATTCAAAATTTGCTTTCCATTGTTGTTCTCTACATCACTCATTGAAATTTCTGCAGCATATAATCTGTTTGTAACATTTCACATGAAGATTGAAATTCTGCTACTGAATTTTAGTTACTCTCCATTTTTTCTTGTATCAATACATCATCTTCTCAGACTACTTCCTTCCAATTTGGTGACTCTCTATTATCATTCATACCATGCTTTTCTTTTTCCCCATGGAAGTCATGCTCAAATACAGTTTAAGCCCAAAGCATATGCTTTCAAAAATCTATTTCTATAGGCTATAGTAGATCCTTCTCAAACGTGCTGTTTTTTTCCACATCTTACGGATTATTTCTTCTTCTATTATACATCAGGCTCTTTTTGCCTCCTCCCCTCACCCAATCTTTTTTTTTTTTTCTCCGAGTTCCCAACAAGGACAAGAATACTTAGGGCATGTAGGTAGGTATTCTTTGGTTCCCTTTTTGTACACGTGACTATAAGTTGAGTGTTCTCCACCTATGTTTAGCTAGATAAAGAGCTGGTTGATGTAAATTTGTACTAACTTTTTAAGTAATCAGCCAAATGTCAGATGACAAAGACATCGTTTGAACCTCATTTCTGCAAATGTCCAGCATCTTTTTTTTTAAAGATTTTATTTATTTACGTGACAGAGAGACAGCCAGCGAGAGAGAGAGAACACAGCAGGGGAGTGGGAGAGGAAGAAGCAGGCTCCCAGCGGAGGAGCCCGATGTGGGACTCCATCCCGAAACGCCAGGATCACGCCCTGAGCTGAAGGCAGACGCTTAACGACTGCACTACCCAGGCGCCTGCAAATGTCCAGCATCTTAAAGCAGTAGTATACCATAGTTCCAGGATTTACAGCAGCTTCAATAAGCAAATAAGTACAAGGATAGTAGGGAGTTGACTGAGGAAGAAGTCTGGGACCCACAAACTAGTATGGGGCTAAAACAAGCAGGAAAGTAAATACAGAAAATCAGCTTATGGTCTTCTTGATTTTGCATAAGAAAATAAATAGTTTCCCATGCTTACCTATGAGTATCTTTGCCCATACTTCTGGATTTGCCCAGGACAGGCAGGATTATGCTCACATAGTTAATAACCCATTCACTCTAAAAATGTCTTTGTTAGAAGCCAAGTTATATGGCTCGCTTCCCTATTCAGGCTTTCTTCCTACTCCATTAGGCTGCTGAATATCTGAGGAGATATCCTGATATCAAACAATTCTCCAGGTGGAGATAGGTGAAGATGTTTCTCCAGTGTAGTACAAACAGGGGATTTGGGGATTGCATGTAACAAAGTACCTTATTTTCCTGGAGTCTGTAATAATGTTCTGTACTAAGGAATTCTGGGTTCCAATCAAATTATCAGTTCACTTTTTTCCTTGGTCAGAATTAGCTTGTTAGCACCAGTATCCCTGATTATATTCTTTCTCTTCCACGAAACAAAGTTTTCAGAACAGTAAAGTAGGAATATATCAGATTACATGTTTTCTGGAAAATATCTAAATAGTTTGTCCCCTCTCTCACTTTGATCCCCATTAGTGTATACTGCTCCTTTGTGAAGCTTTGTGATCTGTGTGAAGTTAATATCATAATTTGTCCTAAATGTAATAATTTGTGTTTGAAAAAAAATCTGAATTTCTCTGGACCTTAGTCTACCCTCTGTAATGTGAAGGATGTGAAATAAAGTTGGACAAATTGCCTTCTAAACATTTCTAAAATACGTGATTCTTTGTTCCCACAGTGATGTCACTTCTATATTCTTAGCTGCAACCTCATCATCTTGGACATTCCTTTGTAACAAAAAGCTATTTTTTCCCCCTCTCCTATCAATTAGGGCACTTTCCTTTGAACAAGATGTACCCTCCTGTTGCTGCATTCCGTTCTATCACATCCCTCTAGCTCTCAGTGAAAACTTGCATTAAATTTCTCTTCTTGTGTTAAAATTTCAAGGCCATTTATTTATTATCCATTCTTCTGCATTACTTTATAAACATTTAAAACTACAAACAATATTGATTCCTTCTAGCATAACCAATATCAGCAACCACCCTTCTTTTCCTATTGATCAATATTTTACAATTTGAATTTCAATTTTGACTACACGTTTTCTATCAAATTTCCTGTTAAGGTCCCCTTGACTAAGGGTCTTGACAAAATATTGTTTATCCTACACTGTTGATTGCTAGGAGTCCTTAATTTTGGCATCATGAGCCTAAATAGAAGAAATGTCCTCTTTTTCTACTCTATAGAACTGATTTTTCAAATCCCTCATCTTATCTCTTTTTTTCCAAAATGATATACTTTAACTTAAGAAGAATAAACAGCACCTCTACCGTCAAGACTTTGAGTTTTCTACAAAGGATTTTGAATAGACTAGAGACAGATTCCATATTTATTACTCAAGTAGGTTATTTAATGAAAGCATCCTGACTCTCATGACTGCATTGGGCCTTGATTAATAACAGTCTTTAAACCAAGATTTTCATTAATTAAAGGCAATTTTTGAAATTTGAGCACTAGTTTTATGTCCTTGGAGCACCTAAGATTAAAAGAGTCTCTCCTTCAAGACATAGATGAGGTAACTTTGCTCACATCTCTTTCTTCAGCTTTGTGCATCTCACTGCCCCTTCTCTCTCTCTTTTAGTATTCTCAATGAAATTTAAACTTCCATTAGAATTTGAAAAATACTAAGGGAAAAAATGAACTATAAGTGTCTATCTTCAAGGGACAAAAGGCAATGAAAGTTAAGGAAATAAGATGTGTTTAGTATCCTATTTTATGACAACCAAAAATTATATGAGAGCAAAATGAAAATGAAATAAGGTATTTTTATGAAAATTGGTTAAAATTTTACATGTGAATTCCAACCTGTTATTAAAATTTTCTGAGCCAGACAGAAAATTCAATGCAGACAAGGAACAGCACTCAATGACAGTGACATTTCCTGACAGAGCAATTCTTTGCATATCAGCAAGGCTAATTCTATTCAATCTGACAGCAACGGTTTAACCCATTCACCAGAGGAAAGGGCTTCTTATAAGACCAGTGATCTAAGCATTCATTTGGATGCCAGTCTAATTTGGCAATATGTATTTAAAATGCACAATTAATTTTCAATGCCTAACGCATGAATGATAAATATAATTTCTCATCAATGCTGTAAAATGGTGTGAGTGTGTGTGTGTGTGTGTGTGTGAAATTATGAGGTTTCTTCATTTGGGAGCCACATATAAAACCACATTAAACAACTCAGATATTCTCTCAGGCACCTTAAAAAATGTTATGAGTGTAATAAGCCTTTTCTTTGAGGGAGGTTGGGGGGGACGAAGAGAGAGAATCCCAAGCAGGCTCCATGCCCAGTGCAGGGTTGGATGCAGGGGCTCGATCCCACAGCTCTGAGATCATGACCTGAGCAGAAACCAACAGTCGGACACTTAACTCACTAAGCCACCCAGACGCCTCAAAGTAATAAACCTTTTTACCTGGGGCGCCTGGGTGGCACAGCGGTTAAGCGTCTGCCTTCGGCTCAGGGCGTGACCCCGGCGTTATGGGATCGAGCCCCACATCAGGCTCCTCCGCTATGAGCCTGCTTCTTCCTCTCCCACTCCCCCTGCTTGTATTCCCTCTCTCGCTGGCTGTCTCTATCTCTGTCGAATAAATAAATAAAATCTTAAAAAAAAAAAAAAACCTTTTACCTAAAAGGCCATATTTTGCTAATCCCAAAGCATATAGTATCAAAAGCTGATAATGTTTAGTTAGCAGTATCACATCCATACGACACAATGCCAAGTAGGAATTATTCAGGCAAAAATACATTGTGTAATTGAAAAATATCAGGAATGTATACTTAACATGATTACATCAACAGCTTAACTTTTACCTTTTATAGCTTCTTGTCAAATGAAACACTGTAGTCTCCTCTGCACCCTATCTCCTACATAAATGCTCACATCTTCTAGGGATCGAATATCCAGTTCAGTGTTTGTGAAGAGTAAGTACTGAAAATTCTGCTCTACCTTAGAAGTGGGAAAAATTAAAAGAGAGCATAAAGGATACATTTTTCTTTAAAGATAAAAGGGGGCGAACAGGAACACTTGACCCTGAGCATTTCCTTAAGGATCCACTTAGTGAAATGCTTTACATAAAATAACTCTTCAACCTCTATCAACTCAAGGAATGACCTGCATACACCCAGTGGATCCCATATTCATTTGTGAGCCAAGTCCGCAGCTTAATCAGGCATCTAGCAAGAGTGGTTTATAGAATTTGGGGGACAGAGATGACTTCCTTCCATTGCATCCCAAGCTTCCCATTTGTTCTGCCTGCTTTCCTACCTATATAATGAACAAAAATCCTATGGGGACAGGCTAAATAGGAAGGACAGCTATCATATTTTGAGTTAGTGATAATTAAATTCTCTGTAACTAACCACTTCTACATGAGTTTATTTGGATCCACATAAAGATCTCTTGCTTGTTTTGGAGGTTTTGTCATTGTTTTTGGTTTTGATTTTAATTGAAGTATAGCTGACACACACTGTTACATTAGTTTCAGGTGTACAACATGGTGATTTAACAAATCTGTATGTTAACTATGCTCACCGCAAGCATAGCTACCATCCCTCACCACACAACACTATTACAGTACCACTGACTATATTTCCCATGCTGTACCTTTCATCACTGTGACTTATACATTACATGACTGGAAGCCTGTACCTTCCACTTCCCTTCACCCATTTTGCCCATCCCCACCCCTTCCTCTCTGGCACCCATCAGTTTGTTCCCTGTATTTATGGGTCTGTTTCTGCTGTTTGTTTGTTCATTTGTTTTGTTTTTTTAGATAACACGGGTAAGTGAAATTATATGGTATCTGTCTTTCTATGACTTATGTCACTTAGCATAATACCCATATTGTCACAAATAATATCTCTTGCCTGATGTTTGATTAGGCTAAGAGTTCATATACTTCAAATTTCAAGCACTTTATGATCAGTTTGTTTCTTTTAGCATTGTTATACTGACCAAGAAAGTTAATAGTGATTTAAATTTAGGTCTCATCCAATTATGCCTTTCTGTCTTTTGTTTTAACATATTAAATTAATTCTTAATCAAGGCACCTTTTAGTAAAGTGTTATTAACCTTTTATGGAAACTTTATGACATAAAGGGAGTAGTGGGGGCGGTTAGCAAAATAGTCCTATTAGTCCCAGGCAGTAATGGGCCATAGCAAAACTGACACCTTTTCCTGGATTAAGTGGTTATGTAAACACCAAGTATTATTAATTTCCTTAATGTTTTTTATATCAGGGTCAGTTAAGAGCATCAAATTAACTCTATGCCTGAGATAGCATGATTTGTTCCTGGTAAGGACAGAAGACCCATGAATGAAATGAGAAGATAAAGGTATTTTGCCCTGTTGCTATGGAGATGACACACCGGAGGCTCCTCATTCATAAATATAGGTCACCCAACACAAGAAGCAACTAAGAACACTTTCCTGGACAAACTTCACTAGTCCACTCAGGCATAGTAGAAGTTAAGTACTGTTAGGAAACTCATAACCAAAACCATCTTGGACACTAGAAAATTTTTGCCAAACTTTTGGGAAGCATATTTCCCATGTAAATTTTCATGTTCAGTTACAGATGTTTTTAGTCAGGGCTGAGAGAATTTAGTCTTGTTGCAGCATTTTGAAGTTGCTCTTCGTGTTTCAAACTTTGTGATTCTGGGGGCGCCTTGGTGGCTCTGTCAGTTAAGAGTCTGCCTTCAGTTCAGGTCATGATCCTGGGATCCTGGGATTGAACCCCGCATCTCCCTCTGCCTGTCACTCCCCCTGCTTGTGCTCTCTCTCACTCTGTCTTTCTCTCTCTTTCTCACATAAATAAATAAAATCTTTAAACTTTTTTTATTCGGTCAGCATGTATAAAGAAGTCATATTCTCAGGGGCACCTGGGTGGACAGCGGTTAAGCGTCTGCCTTAGGCTCAGGGCATGATCCCAGCGTTCTGGGATCGAGCGCCACATCAGGCTCCTCCTCTGGGAGCCTGCTTCTTCCTCTTCCACTCCTCCTGCCTGTGTTCCCTCTCTTGCTGGCTGTCTATCTCTGTCAAATAAATAAATAAAATCTTTTTTAAAAAAAAGAAGTCATATTCTCAGCAATGTGCTATGATATAGAAAGAGGCAAGATCATATTAAGGTAAAGACTTTTCTCAGGGAATTTACAAAGCATTTCAGGACTGGTAGCTGAATAGAGAAACTAAAACCAACTTAAATAATTATTTAATATAAATAGTGATGATAAATAGGCCAAAGGAGAAATCAGAGTAGACTCCTATAGGTTTATTGTCATATTTCATATTTCTGTCCTTTTCTGTTCTTTTATATGTGAATTTTTGTTATTTATGGATTTGTTTTATTTTAATTTGTATGGCATATTAATAAATGAGCCAATAAAGACAGAGCTTACATTTAGCTCAATATTTCTGTTGATAATAGTTAACAGTATCCATGCATTCTAAGAATAAACACAGATCAATTTTACAATAAAACAACAAATTATGCAAACACTAGGTGAAGGGGGAGTAGGTGCATGGTATTGAAGAGCAATACTTCATAATTATTAAGACAAGTTTGTAGTGGTAGACATGATAATTCCATTCATTATGTGACATTTTGTCATTTTCAAAGATGACTTTCTCATATATTTTCCTATTTTATCCTTAAAACAATCTTGTGAAGATAGCATAGCAATTATCATTATTTTTTTTTACTACCAAACAATAAATGTAGCCAGGGATCTGCAGTGATATGGCTGGTGACTAGTAGGTTGAGGATTAGAAGCCAGATGCTTGAGGGGCGCCTGGGTGGCACAGCGGTTAAGCAACTGCCTTCGGCTCAGGGCGTGATCCCGGCGATATGGGATCGAGCCCCACATCAGGCTCTTCTGCTATAAGCCTGCTTCTTCCTCTCCCACTCCCCCTGCTTGTGTTCTCTCTCGCTGGCTGTCTCTATCTCTGTCAAATAAATAAATAAAATCTTTAAAAAAAAAAAAAAAAGAAGCCAGATGCTTGAATATTAATTAATCTACTGTACACCTACTGTTCTGGAAAACAGTAAATGGTAGTTGTGTCTATCTGCGTGTGTGGTAGTGGAAGGGAAATCATATATAAAAAATGAAAGAGAAACATACATATTGGTGAATGCAGAAGAGATTCTCAAATCTGTAAGAATTTTCAAGGCAGGGACGCCTAGGTGTCTCAGTCCATTATGCATCTGACTCTTGGTTTTGGTTCAGGTCATTATCTCGAGGTGGTGAGATTGGGCCCCAGGTCAGGCTCTGCAATTGGCAGCTCGGCAGGGAGTCTGCTTGAGATTCTTTCCCTCTGCCCTTCCCCGTCCAGGCACATGCGCTCACTCTTGCACATACTCTCTCTCTCTCAAATAAATAAATAAAGCTTTTAAAATAATGTTCAAGGCAAAAACAGCCCAGAATAAGCATTATGTACAATTCTACAGGAAACAAATGTTTCCAGCTAGGTTTTGGGAAAAAATCATCAACCATAATAAAAGAATCAAAGATCCAAATTGATATACACCAAAGAGGAAGACATACTCTTCAACTGCAAAGATTATACAGACCTGGACAGGAGAGGTTTCTGCACCCAGCCAGGAATCTATGTGCCCCCATGGACAGACCCCATACTCTCTCTTCTGCTCATGCTCCAAAATTTCTAACCAGATGGTCCCAAGCATAATTGAGGACATGTTCAGGCCTCTTCCCTGGGTTCAGTTTCTCTGGAATGACTGCTTGCAATGGGAGAAAGTGTGGACAGACCTTGCATGTGTGGGTTGAGGTGTTTGGTGCCAGCTATCTGGTTCAGGGAGATCTGAGCGTGGGAAGGCATACAACTCTGAGGGGTCTGGCAATTCTAAATTTTAATCTGGTTTTTCAGGATGTTTTAAAGGTATATTTGTGAAGGTAGGAGGATTAGTATAGTACTTTAACAGTCTGTCAGCTTTATAACTAGGTGCTGAGTCATGTGGTATTTGGACCTTCAACTGTAATCTTAAGTGGGATCTGAAAAGGTTAGGGTCACACTCATTCAAAAAGATCATCTTTAAATAAAAATGATATAATAAGCAGGATTGAATGAAACTTGAAGCAATGGATAGATAGATTGATAGATAGATATCTCCTTTTTAATCTCTCCTTTATTGGTCAAAATCAATTCAGGTCTCCAGGTCCAAATACATCAGGTATTTCAACTTACAGTTGTGATTATGGTTGCTTTAACCAATATTTATTTTTTTACGAATCATGTAAACAAAGAGGTGTCGGGAGAGTGGAGCTAGGCAAATAGGCTTATGATTTCAGCTAAGAAAGAGAGTTTGTGTCAAAAACACTAGACAGTTTCTGATCTCTGGAGATATTCTTGATTAAACTCTTTAACAGATTCTTTGGAGCACTTAGAAAATAAAGCAGTAACCAATAATGGCTAGCTAGTATTCTCAGGACAAAAATTAAGAGAAATGAAATTAATTTTCCTTTGTTTCAGGGCTTGCTAAAATGGTTCATTTAACATAAACTCAGCAAGGTGGTTAGGATAGTTTTTCATGATCTTCTATCATGGATAAATGAAAAAAATTATACAGGATGATAGTAAAGATAAGAGGATTTGTATTTGCTTGAACAACCCAATTAGTGAGTTCATTAATAACAGGTCATTGAACTCAGAGACTTAATCTGATCTACATTTTTATTGACAGCATTTAAGGAAACATAGACTCTGCATACCAAGTTTATGATTGACTACAAACTAGAAATAATTAGCCAATCAGTTATATGACTGAAGCCTAGCAAGACCAGAATAATGAACTGAAATTACACATATGAAAGTGCAACAAGGTGACTGAATATACCTGAGGTACATAGACCTTGTTTAAAATTGGTGTGCTTGTGTGCAATTCAATTTTGTCTTTGGACTTTGGATACACATGATGTTCAGGTATTATACTAGCGCTCACTATATTTCCAGTCCAGATTCACTTAGGGATTTTTGTTTTTTCTAAAGGAAGGAGAAGGTTTGCGCACGGGTTCCTGAGGTGGAACTGGTAAAATTGAGGGCAGAATAGCCTCTCTTCTTTAGCTGACTTCCAGGACCACCTGGCTCTCTCCCAGAAAAAGTGAGGAGAGAGCAGCAACTAGGGGTCTTCTTTTTCAATGAAGAGAGCTTTATTTTCTTTCTGAGTATAAAACTGATATAAGCTAAATAGAAACAATAGGCCAAGCAATGAAGTTAAGTACAAAGAATAAAGTAAAAAAAGAAAAAAAAATCTCCCCGAAATCTCCTTATCCAGAAATATCCACTGATAATGTTTAATAATCAACATTCTGGACATCACCCAATGTACGTTATATGAATGTGATCATTTTGTGCCTCCTGTTCAGAACACCTGGACCACATGTGGGGAAAGCCCTTGTGAAACACAGGACAGGACCACTTTCACTTACGATACGAAAGTTTCTAAAGTGATAAAACACAGTGGCACATTTCAGCTGAGTCTGCAAAGCAGTTGCAGCAGGAAACAGCATTTTCCTGAAGGGCAGCAGTGTCAGACAAATGTTTCACCCAGATGGCTAGCAGGAAGCAACCTGCAAACTGCACTAAACCAAAGAGATGGTAGATTTGTACCAGGGAGTATAGGTGGCGCTACTTGGAATGTGACTTCATGTTGGGGCTAAAGTCTTGTGGATCTTTATTGAGAAAGCAGGGTTTAGATATTGTAACACTAATATTAATATTATTTGTATCCAGAGGCTAAGTGGCTCCTGGCATATTTTGCTTTTACTAAGAGCTAGCTTTGGCCTTCAACTCTTTTTTTTTTTAAGATTTTTATTTACTTATTGGACAGAGAGAGACACAGGGAGAGAGGGAACACCAGCAAGGGGAGTGAGAGAAGAAGAAGCAGGCTTCCAGCTGAGCAGGGAACCTGGTGCAAGGCTCGATTCCAGGATCCTGTGATCATGACCTGAGCAAAGACAGACACTTAACGACTGAGCCACCCAGGTGCCCCTGGCCTTCAACTCTGATGGGGAAAGTTTTCCCAGGTAAACTAAGCTAGACCACGTATGAATTGCATAAACCCCTTTTCTTATACTAAATGCTGGCTCAAGCAAGAGGGACCATGCTGACTTTTTTCCCCTTCACCTACCTTGGTTCCCACTGGACTTCTGATGGAAAAGAACAGTTCTGAAGGGGACAGGAAGAGAGGAAGCTAGGAGGAAGGTGTATCCTGAAGAGCAGGAGGTTACCAGATACCTCACTTACCATAGCAGCCATATGAAGACCAAGTCCCTAGAGAGAAAATCAAACCAGAAAGAGGGAATCTACAGTAGGGTTTAAGCTTTTCCTTTGGACATTGAGGTTTCCAGCCCCTAGTACTGTAGTTTACGAGGTCCCCTGGTTTAAACCGCCTTGGAGTGAGCACCTGTGAGAGGTGGAAGGGCAAAGAAATAGAAGCCTGAAACTTCTTAGGCTTTCTTACTGGTTAAACATCACAGTTAACAGTGCAGATCATCTGTGTCATCTTCACACAATTTCCTTGTCTTCACTTCTAAAAAAAAAATGCCTTTATAAATCGGGCATTAAGGAAATGCTAAATACTGATTTCTATAAGGTGGGGGATTATTGTTCCCAGCTTCCTGATGAGGAAATGACGACAAAGATTTAAGTGACTTGCCCAGTCACACAATGGTGAGGGGCAGAGCTGGAATATGAGATCAGGCAGATGGACTCCGCAGCGTGTGGGGCTTACTGCGCGTCTGCTCTCCTCCCACCCTCCCCACATTTTTATCGAAGCTTTACTTAAATGAACTACTTGCAATAATAGGGCGCTTGTACTTGATGTACCTCAAATGGACTCCGTAGAGAAAACAGAATAAAATGGCTTTATATTTCTATTTAAATTCTCAAGAATTTCAGATTTTAAGTAAATATACTAGAAGAAAGTGTTTAGAAATTCAATCATTCTCAGAGAATAATATGACCATATTGACTTACTAACTTTGTATGCCTATACCTGTATATGTATATATATGTGTGTATGTATACATATATATTCCAAATTATTATTTTTTCAATTTGGAAGCTAAAATCTAATTATACATTATATACAGAATTCGTATATATATAAATTTTTGAGGTTTAATCTAATTATATACAATATACAGTATATATTTGTGTATGTCGTGTGTGTGTGTGTGTGTGTGTGTGTGTGTGTGTGTGTATGATCTTAGAATATTATTTAACCAGAGGTTTGGATTTTAACCAAATGTACATTCAAATAAAGACACAAATTCAACTTTCCTGGCATGCCTACACATTAAATCTTTAAAATCTTTAAAGTCCTGAAGTTTGAAGATAATTTAAATAATTTAATTTATTCATTAAACTCTGTTTTGGGACTAATTTTTTCCTTCAAATCCACACTCACTTTCCAGAGTTTAAAAATGTTCACTGGCAAATTCAGGTGTAGCCGGCATCTTATCTTTGCTTTGAAAGTATAGTTGATCATTCAAAAGGGTATCTTCCACAATTATAGAAACAAATAAAAACCAAATTAAACTTAGAAGAGATACTTTCTCACCATTCTCTCCTGCTTTGAGTGTTTAATGGAATCTGGAGGTCCTATAAATCTGGCCCTTTACAGAAGTGGGTACAATTTTTTCTTTATCTGAGTTGTGATGTTATTTCTCACGTAAAATGCCTTAACAGATGGAAGAATGACCCATTCTCCGTACGTGTTACGGATATTGATTGTTTTCTTTTAAAAAATGGAGGGATAATGCTTCTGCTGAGTCCACAGTACAGATTCTGCTGAGAAGTGAAACTCATTTTCAGTTGCTCAGAATTGGAAACGAAATTCTTGCCAAGATATTTGTTAGGCCTTTACAAGTAAAATCGAGGTGTAGTTCAAATTGAACCAGGCGTGTGGATCTTTATAGATTACATGAGCGCTGTGAATGGTTTACCCAAGTGATGTGGTGAATAGTCATTCCCTATATTCAATTTAAAAGTCTTCATTTTGAAGGTTAGAATATAAGGATCATGGTTTTGGGGTTTTTTGTTTGTTTTTTGTTTTGTTTTTAAGATTTTATTTATTTATTTGACAGAGAGAGACAGTGAGAGAGAGAACACAAGCAGGGGAAGTGGGAGAGGGAGAAGCAGGCTCCCTGCTCTGACATGGGGCTCCATCCCAGGACCCTGGGATCATGACCTGAGCCAAAGGCAGACACTTAACGACTGAGCCACCAAGGCACCCCAAGGATCATGGTTTTAAGTGATAATGGTGTTGGGGCACTGGTGTGGCTCAGTCAGTTAAGCATCTGACTCTTTTGGTTCAGGTCATGATCTCGGGATCATGAGATCAAACCCCGCATCCGGCTCCAGGCTGGGTGTGGAACTTGCTTGAGATTCTGTCTCTCCCTCTGCCCCTCTCCCCCTTAAAAAAAGAAAAGAAAAGAAAAGAAAATTGTATTATGTCTGGTCAGTTAGTATTCCTCTTGCAAATATTGATAATAAAATGAAGTTATTCATCTTTTTTTATACCATAGAACATACTTTATGAAATTCAGAAGCATGAAATAGTGTCCCTTTATGGTTAACTTTTGCTTTCCTTGCATATGTTAATAATAGGAAGAATAAGAGGGATAATGGTATTTGAAGGTAGTTAAACACTTAATTTTCATAAGTAATTTAATTCGCTTCATTCAATGGATTTTCATGCTAGACATAACTTATTTGAGTCATTTGTTTTGATCCCAAGAGAATGATTGGTGACAAATTGAAGCTGTAAAAGACCACGTGTGTAACTCCCTAGAAAAAATGAGTTGCTCTAGACTCAGCACCCTGACCACTGAAGACTATTACAGTCTCCCCTTAGCAGCCAGCCTCCCGTTCCTTTACTTCCTCCAGGTCAGAAAAGACTGAGGCAAGATTTGGACTAGCTCACTTTTCAAAAAAATACCTCTCTTCCTATGAAAAGAAGAACCTTGCCCAACCTTTTAAAAGTATGGCAAATTTGCAAATAAAAATACAGTCAATAGCGTTAAAAATCTAATACAAAAGGATATGGAAGATGTTGGAGGACAGGAAACTCATTTTAATTGAGAATCTGCTATGTAATAGACATAAGAATCTATGCATTATCCCACTTTTCACTCTAAAACGATCCTGCGATAGAAATATCCCAAATGCCGGTTTCATATAGGAGCAACCCTAGATAGAGAAATTAAACAATTTGCTCAAGGGCAAACAGCTGTTCAACCCCAGAGCAATTTGATTCTTAAGGCTGTGCTCTTTCTGAATTTGTATGCAGCCTTTCTTACTATGAAGATGGGTTTCGGTTCTTTTTGAATAATCGGGCTCAACCGTGATGCTTAGAGTCGCAGTTTTGCTTCTGGATTTAGCAAGTGTACATGTATACTTATCCGGAATATAAGCATCAATCCTAACCATAAAGAATTAGAGTCGGTTCCTCCTACCAAAACAAACTCCACTTTTGGTAGTGATACTGGTTCAAATATTTAGATGCGTTTCTGGTTTTATTCATAATGAGCCTGGTTTTCTAACCTGTTATTAAAGATGAAGGTAGTTAAACCATAGGGAGTAGAAATACGATAGGCCTTTGTAACTGGGTGAATTACTCTCCTTTTATTTCTCCAAAGACCTGATTCCCTTCCATGTTTCCCAGGGGATAACTATGGGAATGTTGTCACTGCTTAGTAACATGGGAGAGCACATTATTATACTGGGTAGAGTCAGAATGGAAGAATGTTTTCATTCCATACCTAATGTTCGTGCCACATAAAGTTTTTTGTTGTTATTGCTTGTTTTGTTTTTCTAACACAATTTTTTAATCCAGTGTTTCCCAAAGTATGATCCACAGACAACCTTAATCAGAATACTGTTGGCCCAATTAATAGAGCGTTGCTATTATTATATGTAAAATAATTAAAATGGTCTACTTAGGATGGTTATTGATATTTAAGATTTCTTTCATTAAAGTATGTTAATTTTCATTTGGAAATGGTTCCATTAAACTTACAGATGATTTTTTAAAATCAGCTTTTCCATTAACATTTTGTCTCTTCAAAACACTTCCTTTCTTTTCTTTCTTTTTTTTTCTCACCCCCTTCTTCCTTTTCTCTCTTTGTTCCATCTTCCCTTTCTTCTTCCTTCTTTCCTTCCTACTTGCCTTTCTTCCTCATTCCATCCTTTCTCCTTCTGTTCCTTAAGAGCTTCTATTAATTCTGTCCATAACTTCACATCATACATTAGATAGAAGTGACTATGAGAATACTGACCAGGATGTATGTGCTTTGATTTCTTCAATTTAATTGAGATTTCTGCTTCTTAATTAATTTAAGCAGTGGTTTTGTGCTAGTTCATTCATTCAGTAAGTAGTAATGTCTGTTGTGTTCCAATGGCTATGATATAATATGATCTATTGAGTTCTCTAAGAACTGTGGTCAACAGTATGAGAATCAAGAAGAAAAAGTAATAAGTCTGGCCTGCAAGGATTGAGAAAGACTTTACTAAGGAATCTACATGTGAATCAATTACAATGTCTGTTTTACACTCAACATTCAATATTTCCAACTTTTATGAAATATAAAAGGGCTGCCTTGTAATAAATCCAAAGAATGTTTGGATACATTTATTTATGATTTTTTTTTTTAATTTCACACATTTCATATATACAAAGTCCTAAATCTCTCCTTACCTGTTGTAAAGGAGGGTTCACCTTTCGTCATACCTGTTATTTATCTTATAAAATACATAGTTAATGCCTTAATATTTATTATATACAGTCTTTAGTAACTGACCTACTACTTTTAAAGAAATAAGTTTAAAAGTATATTAAGGAGGGCATGTGTTGTGATGAGAACCGAGTGTTACAAGCATCTAATGAATCATTGAACACTACATCAAAAACTAATGATGTACTGTATGCTGGCTAACTGAACATAATAAAAAAAAATAAATTAAAAAAGTATATTAAATATATAATCTAAAGTTTGATTTAAACTTCAAAATTTCATTGTATTTCTTCTAGTGTATAGATGGTTTCCATGGAGCAAATTTAGGAAGATTTTTTAAATAGAATGATATTATATTTTATCAACAAATTCATTTTTTCCTTTCATTAAATGCATCTAACAGTTTAATCTCCAGAAACTACTGTGGATGAATTTCCAATGAGGCATCCCAGCTGTTGAATACATTTCTACCTTGTTTTTGATAGAAACTCTAAACTGGAGAGAGATACGGATCATTGCATCACAGGTAGATTTTTCTGTTCCCTTACCAGTAAACGTGCTTATCTTGCCTGAAATGATCCCATCAGCCATGATCCCATGGATGACTCTAAAACTTGATCTGTTTATGCTTATGCTCTGGTAAAACAGTGTGCTTGTTTTCAGTCCTAGGCTGCAATGTCACAGATGCCAAAGTTGAACTGAGTCTTCCACTGTGGCTACTGTTCATAGCCAAGGTGGGGTGACTTTAGAAGTCAGCAATGATCCACACAGGTCCTGCACTGATTCTGTGCAGTTCTGGATACTGTGCTGAGGAGTTTCAAACTTAATATTATAGTTCAAAGCAAAAGAAATGAATAAAAACCTCATAAAGCTTTCTATGTAGGAGCTTCTGAACTACAGGAGCAATAAGATTGTGCTTGTGGGGAACAACATAACCTTTAACAGTCCAATAAAATGATCTGGACCTACATAGGAGGAAAAATCCTATATCAGCCACCTCTCCTTCCCCCACTGTTTCCAAAGAAGAGAAAGCTTATATTAACCTCATCAGTTCTTGATCCAATATCCTGCTCCTGCTGTATTCTTGACCCCTACTCTGTATCTTTCCAACTAAAATTACTGTCCTTGGAGCACCTTGGTGGCTCAGTTGGTTGAGCATCTGACTCTTGTTTTCAGCTCAGGTCATCATCTCCTGGGTCTTGGGTTGGGAGGAGGGGGTTGGGCCTCGGTTTCCAAACTCAGCGGGGAGCCTCCTTGAAGACTCTGTCCCTCTGCCCTTCCACCCACTCTCTCTTTCTGTCTCTGTTTTTCTCTCTCTCTCAAATAAATAGATCTTAAAAAAAAAAAAAAGACTGTCCTTTTCCTTTGTACTGCTTTGCTCCTCACTGGAAACCACCCAATTTCCAAGGTATTCGTGTGTATCTAATATTTACTGAAGGCTTTGAAAACTAAGCAGATCATTTGAACAGCAACTTTGAATTGAATATTATACATCACTATTCTAAAAACCCATCAGTCTTGCCTCAAGAGGAATTTTCTCTTGGCCCTATCTCTCCATTTTCTTGGGGCTGGCTGTCCATCCAAGTCAAAGTTCCTATCTTTTCAAGTTGCCATCCTCCAACACTGAATGCCTTTAATTTCTTAAGCAGAGCCATTGAACTCTTTACCCATTATCCCTTCCCCAAATTACAGCTAAGTGCTCTTTATGCATCCGATATTGCATTAAAAGGCTTGGGTAAAGCAAGGCCCATCCATTTAGAGTCTCCAATCTCTAGGAGCACAAATTGAACAAATTTACTACATATACAAGGAAATGTAATATTTGATAGAGATGGTTTTGCAGATTAGTTTTTAAAGGATGGGCCCTTCAATAAATAGCATTAAGACAAGTAACTATGCAGATGGAAAAAAAATAGAATCTCTCCTTTATACCACATACAAACATCAATTCCAGGTGAATCAAATTCTTAAAAGAGAAAGATAAATATTTTAAATTCTAAGAAGAATACATAGAAAATTATCTCTATAACCTTGATGTCTGGAAACAATTCACAAACAAGACCAAAAAAAAAGTATCCATTTTAAGGCCTCTTGTTCATGAAAAAAGAAACCATCATTAGAAAGCTAGAGAAGGTATTCGTCACACACATAGTTGACAAGATTGGTACCCATGATAATGTAAAAAACTCCTTCAAAAGAATGTAAGAGTTTGTAACCCAATCTAAATGTAGGTGAAAGAAATGAATAGGCATTTCACTGAAGGAAAACATACCCGGGCAATGAAATTATGAAAAGATGCTCAACCTCATTAGTAATAAGGGCAATGCAAATTAAGACTCCAATAATATAAACATTATACCTTAATTATATTGTTAATTTTTTAAAATGTGGCAATATACAGTGTCTGTAAAGATGTGAGACAATTAGAATCCATACACTACTGGTGAGAGTGCATATTGGCACAGACAATTTGGAAACCATTTTCTTATTTGCATTTAAAATGCTCAGATAACAGGTTGTGGAGAAATTTGCACATCTGTACTGTTAGGCGTTCCTGAGAATGTTTACATAGCTACATTGTCTGCAATAGCAAAGGACTAAAAAGAAAAAGAGAAGGGACTCTAACTATAGACATCAACCTGGATGAATCTCAGACATTATATTAAATGCAAAGAAACCACATCAGAAGATCTCCTACCATGCAATACAACTTTTATAAGGATCAAAAAACAGCCAAATTAAACAATATTTATTTACATGCAGACATAGATGAAATACATACGTAGCTGAAAACAATGTAGAAAAGCAAGGGAATACAGAAACAAGCCTTGGGAATAACCGCAGAAGAATATGCAGGGAGTTGCTGTTGCAGTGGGAACTAGGTTTTTCCCAACCGAGTGGTAGGTTTACCCTCTTTGTTCACTATTATGTTTAATAACTATATTTATGTTATATATCTCATCGTCTGAGAATTATTCTTCCTCTAGGTTTCCAGAGAACACTGTACTACTCACAGCACTCCAGGGGGGAGGGGAGAGACTCATGACATAATTTAATAATATCCTAGTCTTAAAACCCGTGTCCCCTAGCATAGATCTTGTTGTTTATGGTTGTTTAATATTTGTTTGTTAAACAGACTAATGATGAGAAGAGTGAAAGTAGCAGGAAAATCCTATTGGGAGATCATTTCTAAATAAAGGAAATAGAACTGCACTGTTTTATTATTATAATTCTGGTTTTGCTGGATTATTTTTCTGCCTTCTGTAAGACAAAATAATACATTATAAAGCACTTAGCTAAACTATAAAGAGGTGATAAAGTAAACAATAAAACATAATATTTAAAATTTCATGTAAAGCAATAGCATTGCTGCATCCTATGAGACAATTAAAAAAAAGATTTCTAGCTATGTTACATTCATTCTGTGTTTATTTATTTACTTTTTAATGATTTTATTTATTTTTTTGACAGAGAGAGAGACAGCCAGTGAGAGAGGGAACACAAGCAGGGGGAGTGGGAGAGGAAGAAGCAGGCTCCCAGCGAAGCAGGGAGCATGATGTGGGGCTCGATCCCAGAACTCTGGGATCACACCCTGAGCCGAAGGCAGATGCTTAACGACTGAGCCACCCAGGCGCCCCCTCATTCTGTGTTTAAAAATGAAGTAGGGGCACCTGGGTGGCTCAGTTGGTTAAGCATCTGCCTTCGGCTCAGGTCATGATCCCAGGGTTCTGGGATCAGTAGGGAGTCTGCTTCTCCCTCTGCTTCTGCCTCTCTCTCTCTCATGAATAAATAAAGTCTTCCAAAAAAAAAAATAAGTAGAATGGATTTTTTTTCCTCTAAAAAAAATCTCACTTAGGAAAAATTAATTGAAGTTCAACGTATCTAATATGTTTGTTTTTAGGCTTGTTCCTGTTGGCCTGAAATTTTCCTTCTTTGGCAGTGAAAATTTAAGAATATTAAATTTGGTCAGTGTTTACATTCCTGAGATACATGGGAGACAACGGCGCAGACTTACTTTATAGAAGGAAGACAAGGGCATGGATTCACTGAAAGAAAACCTAGCTTTCAGGATATAATTCCCAGTATGTAGTTTATGAGGAGAAGGTGGGGGTTGTATCTGATGATACTACATGATTATCCAGAGAAGAAGAAAAAAGAAACAAAATTCAAAATTGTGAGGAAATAAGAATTAAAACATCTAAGTTACCTTGAAGATGAATTTCTAATGGGAAATGTACGTCATTGAAAGGATAGAAAATAGGCCCTTCCTTTCTTGCCACAACAGAGATAGATGTGAACTGCTAGGTTTAGCAAAGCTCTTGGAGAAAAACCAGATGTAAATCTGTGTCTTCCTCCTTAATTTAAATTACTCCATCATCATCTAAAGTCTTTTTAGTGGAATATTATCTCTGCTGTATTTAACCAGGATCTTATGATTTGCTTCTGAAGCAAAGAAACACTACATGATAGTAGGGGTTAAAAAGCAAGGATTCTGGACTGAACCTTCCATGTGTCTGTTTGCTCCACCCATTACTACTTATGTAATCTTAGGCAAGTTATGCGACCTCTTTACTCCCTTTTATTATCTGTAAAATGGCCTATAGAAACAGTTAAGCAGTGTTATGATATTTAGCCTATACTTGAAGTAACATTACCAACTCATCAGAAATTTTAGTGTATCTGTTGACTGGATTAAGAAGCTGTGGTCCATATATACAATGGAATATTACTCAGCTATCAGAAAGAACGAATTCTCAACATTTGCTACAACATGGACGGCACTGGAGGAGATAATGCTAAGTGAAATAAGTCAAGCAGAGAAAGACAATTATCATATGATTTCTCTCATCTATGGAACATAAGAACTAGGATGATCGGTAGGGGAAGAAAGGGATAAAGAAAAGGGGGGTAATCAGAAGGGGGAATGAAACATGAGAGACTATGGACTATGAGAAACAAACTGAAGACTTCAGAGGGGAGGGGGTGGGGGAATGGGATAGACTGGTGATGGGTAGTAAGGAGGGCACGTATTGCATGGTGCACTGGGTGTTATACGCAACTAATGAAGCATCAAACTTTACATCGGAATCTGGGGATGTACTGTATGGTGATTAACATAATATAATAAAATAAAATTTAAAAAAATAAAAATAAAAGTAATCCAAAATGAAAAAAAAAAAGAAATTTTAGTGTATCTGTTAATAAAAAAAAACCACATTGATCATGATTCAGCAAGTATTTGTTGAAGACCTACTGTAAGTCAGACACTAAACATGAATAAAATCTGATAATCTGCAAGGTTTCCTGTAGTTCAAATATAAGTCAATATGAAGTATTTAGTGCTGAATTTTGACTCAGAAAATATTGTATTTTTCATTAGAAATGAAATTTTCTTAAGGAGAATATCATACCATGCTATGGAGAAAGATTAAAAGAAAAATATAGGGGTACCTGCCTGGCTCCGTCAGTGGAGCATGCAACATTTGATCTCAGGGTCATGAGTTCAAGACCCACGTCTGGGTTTACCTATACATTTGTGAACTCTTAGATTGTATATTTCAAACTCTTTGTTGTAATGTTTTGTCTTGCTATGCCACAGCCCAGATATTGTACGCTCTTTATCTGCTCTACTATTTTTGTATTCTGTGTATTGTTACAATTATCATCAATGTTGCAGTTATTTATCTTGATATTTCTCCAGTTAACCAACCAGCTCTAAAGAGCTGAGTCTATGTCCTATTCATATTTATATATTCAGACCTTATCTCAGTCTCTTGCGTATAGAAAGCGCACAATAAATATTAATGAAACTAAATTAGAATAGTGTTTGAAGATCTTGAAAATTAAATAAATTTAAAATTTGCATAAAAGGCAGTGTTTTATGACCATTTGATTGATGGTAATTGATTACTTCTTTAATTGATTCAACAAATATTTAGTGAGCATCTATTTGTCAAGCATTGCGACATTTGTAAGACAGATGAGTTTTGTTCTCATGGAGTTTACATTGTAATGTAAACAAATAAATAAACACATTAGGTAATTCCAGGTGGTGATAAGGAATAAGGAAGGAATAAACAGGACTAGCGATAGGAGATGACAACATCATATAAGGTGGTGGGGAAGACCTCTGAGGAAGAGGTATCTTAGCTGAGAACTTAGTGTTGAAAAATGGTGAAGGTCAGGAACAAACCCAGAGGAATAGCTGAGGAGAGGTCCTGAAGTGGGACTAAGCTTGGAATTGAACAAATAGAAAATATCAGTGATGCTAGATTTTAGGGTACAAGGAAACAAAGTTCCATGAAAGGAAGTAAAAGAAGTCAGTAGAAGGAAATCATAAAGAATCTTTTTATCCATATCAGAGTTTGGATTTTATTCTGAGTGCAGGGCGAATCCCTTTCAGGTTTTAAGGGAACAACCCGATTAAGTCTTTGAAAATATATTTGGTTGCTGTGTAGAGAAAGGATTAAAGGAAGGGAGGGCTGGAGGTAGGCTCAAAATAAGAAATCAAGAAGTGAAGCAAGTCAGGATAGGAGCTCTGGAGATGGACAAAAGTAGACGACTATGTGTTATACCTGAGCAGGTGACGGATCAGATGTGGGGGTTGAAAGAACAAGAAGAATCAAGAATGGTTTGGGGCTCAGACAGCTAGGTAGATGATAATAGCATTAACCAAAATGGAGAATACTAAAAGAATAGCCCCAAATGGCATATCAAAACTTCTGTTTTTGACATATTAAATTTGGGATTTTTGTTAACCAAGCAGAGATGTCAAATAGAGTTCAAGGAGGGAAGTCAGTCCTCTAAATATTTGTTTGGGAGTTGCCATCTTATAGATGCCATTTAAAGGCAAAGGATTGGATAAAATTGTGTGGGTAACATTCTTTTTGTGATCAGTGCTTTGAAGTCCTAGAATCTGCACTTATTTTATTGGGAAGTTAGCAAATTTTTCTGTAATTCAGTAATACTTATTAAAGTATGCTTTCCAGATGCCAGATACTGGTGAAATAACAGCAAACAAAACAAAGTCCTCTATCCTGAAAGACCTTAGATTATCTCGAGGAAGCTAGTAAGCAAATAAATAACTAAGTATAAAAAATGCCTGTAAAAAAATAATAATAATGCCTGCATGCTCAAGACAAGTGAGAAGGGCTAGAGAATACCACAGGGAGCTTTCTTGATAGGTTGCCAAAGAGGGGACATTTCTAATATACAAAGACATAGATCACGGATATTTCTAATGGTCTACATTTATGTCTAGTACAAGATCCTCTAACTACTCAGCAAAAGAAAAGATAACTTCATACTCATACCTCATATCATTCCCCAAAACTGGTATCTCCTGGAGTTGCCAATGGCTTGACATATTTTGTCTTAATATGAGGTCAATTCACCAGTAGACTTTGATGAAGGCTAAAAACTGGAGCAGATGACTTTACACATATACAAATTAAGGTCCACCCTGTAAAATAATCCTTTATTAACTAGGGATCTCTCCTTCTTACGAATTTTTATTTTACCAGTATTCCTCCCAAGACTAACCATCTTTAGCTTATGTGGTAATTATTTATGTGCATTATAAGCCTTCTTAGATTATAATCTTCACAAAGAGAATCCATATCCCTGATATACATCTAGAATAGCATCTGGCATATAGTAGCTACTCAAGAAATAAATTAACTATGTAAATTATGAGAGGTCTTTAAAAGGCATATTATATTTTAATTTTATTTTTAATTCTGTAAGCACAGATAGTTATAAGGACCATTCCCATTGTTTGAAAAAAATTTTTTTTACAACTTTTAATCTACTTTAATTGATAGTAATATCAACCATCAAAAACAGAAAAAATATTCCACCGCAAGATTCTAAATGAAGATTCTTGAAGAATTGGGGGTTTGGGAACTCAACTTATATAAGACTCACTTGGGGAGCTTTACTCAGACTTTCCAAATTCCTGTTCTCTCCTACCAGAAAAATGAAAGATATAAATAAATGCACTTGGAAAGAGCTAAAAACTTCATCCCATTGAGTTCCTTTACTTTCCTGAGCCACTGTTGAAAGAAATATTCCCTATCATTCAAGTAAAGAAAGAATGTTGAGAGACTCTATTATAAATTATGTCCATCTGGGGATGTACTGTATGGTGATTAACATAATATAATAAAATAAAATTAAAAAAAAAACAAACAAAAAATAAATAAATAAATTATGTCCAAAGAACTGATTTATTTTTTCAGAGTTATCATTAGTTCCAGGTGGCAGTTTACTAAACAGTAGTACTATGACAAATAAGCTGAATGAATTTTAGAAAATGATCACTACCAAAGAAGAATGTCTTAGAACCTAGTAATTGCTCAAGTGCTTTTTACCATGTTCTCTTGGTAACATCAATGTTATCTTCACAAGATAAACCATTCCTAAGGCAATAAACATTATCTGTTACAATTAAAAGCTCATAAATTGGGAGCCAGCAGAGTGCAGCCAACTGTGAGTGTGAAGACAGCTAAACTATTTGCATTCTATATTTCTCATAAAGATTTACTGGACGCCCACACATCTGACATGACTAGAACACATGAACAGTGTATTAAAAATTGCAATGTATTAAGCCTAAGAAATGATGTGGAAGTAAAGCTAAATTTTGTCCATTTTGAAAAAGTAATATTTGTTCACAGCTTGTCTTCAGTTTTTTTTTTTTTTTCCAGACTGTATGGTTAATAGTGCATTTGTTCTTTGTTCAAACTTTTTCCTTTTCACGGTCTGATTGACATTACTTCCCCATGTTCACTGGGGCATAGTATTGCAAATGAAAACACATAGTGGTACCTTGTCAAAATGGCATATTGTATTAAAGATCATTGTTTTCCAGTACTTCAAAAACCTAAAAGGTACTGAATGTTAAATAAGATTTGTTGTTAACAATTCAGTGATACTTTATATCGCTCATAATACCAAGGACTTTACTTGAAATTTTACTTGCAGAAGTTATCTTTGCCAAGTTTTGTTGCTTTTCCATAATCTCTTTCTGTGTCTCATTTTCCACCTTGCCCTTCTGTACACCTTCAAACGAGGTCACCCTCCACTCTGACCTGGTCCATTCTTAAATGTCAGCTAAAATGCTTTAACAAATTAGTTTTTTCCTGTATGGTTACTGCACCTATTGTAATGTGAGGAGTTAGAACTAACAACTAGGTCAGCAGTAGGCTTTGGGAAAGATATTTTCACTCCATACTTCACAAAAGGTTGATCAGAGATTTTTCTATTTGTTCCTTTTGACATTTCTCATTAGTATAATATTTTTCTCCAGATATCCACAGTTATTTTCGATATGGGTAGTTAACAGCAATAGCCCGTGTGTTTTATTTTGCATCCTTTAAAAGTTATACTGTTACTTTTTTCTCTTACAGCATTTAAATCCTCGGGGGATTGCTCAACAATATATTAGAATGATTTAAAAACTGAAATAACTTTATATCGTCTTAAAGCCTTAGGCTGAGAGGGGAGTATTCATTGCTATGCTATATGTCTAGAACTGACCTCCTCTCCCTCACAATTTATTAAAATGATAGAACTACTGTTGTTCCTTTCTCTAAAATGGAGATATATCTTGTTAAGGGAGAGAGGTTCAGATCCTGACCCAAATGAACCAGAATTATTTCAGCAGATGGCCCAATAATTAGATTGTAAAATTCAAATATTAAACTACTGCTCTTTTTTTGTGTTCATAGGATTCATAGGATAGTGGTCATTTGACTTTCCCAGGCTCACTCTTGATAGAAATCTTTTCTCTGGGGTGCCTGGGTGGCTCAGTTGTTAAGCATCTGCCTTGGACTCAGGGCCTGATCCCAGGGTCCTGGGGATCAAGCCCCACGTTGGGATCCCTGCTCCGCTGGGAGTCTGCTCCTTCCTCTCCCACTCCCCCTGCTTGTGTTTCCTCTCTTGCTGGCTCTCTCTCTCTGTCAAATAAATAAATAAAATCTTTAAAAAAAAAAAAAAAGAAATCTCTTCTCTTAGGAAATGGGAGGTGATGATCCTGAGATAATTTCATGCCAGAATTTAGTTTATGGTTAAAACCACGTTAGTTTCCAGTGGAATAGATGTTTCTTGCTAGTGAAGATATTTCCAGATAGGCACGTTAGGTATTCTGAGCTCCATACTCTAAAGCAGTGGAAACTAAAACTCAGACCATTTTAAAAATTTATTTTCTTAACTGATGAATTTGTTTCCAATTTTTTAATCCACTAGAGTTTTCTTCTTTCTTGGTGATACCATCTGTGTTTTTTCCTACTTTGCTCATCATATATACTACACATGGGTGTAGTCTACTGCAGAATGGATTGTAGAAGCCTTACTGTTTTTATATATTTATTTTTATTGAGATACATTTCAGATACTATGAAGTCCACTTCTTCAAAGTGTACAATCCAGGGGTTTTGCTATATTTACAACATTCTGCAACCATCACCAGTTTCTAATTGTAGAATGTCATCATCACCCCCCCAAACAAATCCTGAACCTGTTAGCACTCACTTCTCATTCCATCCACTCCTCTGTCCTGGAAATCACTAATTTAACTTTATGAGTTTGACTATTGTAGACATTCCATATAAATGAAGTCATACGATATGTGGCTTTTTGTAACTGCTTCTTTCATTCAGTGTCTCTCATGTAATGTTTTCAAGATTCATCCGTATTATACATTACAGTACATTAAGGTTGATAGTACTTCAATCTCTTTTACAGTTGAATTGTAGCCTGTTGTAGAGATACACCTTATCACTGAACGTATATGTTTATACATTCATCGGCTGATGGTCATTCAGGCTGTTTCCACCTTTTTGTCTATTATGAATTATACTGCTATGAAAATTCACATCCAAGTTTTTGTGGATGTATGTTTTCTATTCTCTATAGATTGATTATTCTTATACCCCGGTTTTAAAAGGAAACCTAACCAAATTATCTTTCAATATTTATATAATTATTGGAAGAGTATAATTAACTCATCATTTCGTTAGAGAGGCAATAGCCCTTTGAGTCACCTCTTCAGGATTTGTGAATAGGCACCTGAAAAACTTATTTCCAATCTGTTTTGCCTGTAAAGACAGAAAATAATTTGAAATTAGAGCAGTGTGTGACTATATGTCTATGGGTGGATTTCCTTTTAGTCCTTTATATCACCTTATGTATATATTATTTTATTTTTCCATGTAGCTGTGGTCACTACTAAACCAAAAAGAAAATAATCAAAGATCAAGTGTGAGAGAAGAAAGTTGTCTGAAAATCTGTATCTCTTACATGGGAATAAAAAAAACAAAAAACAAAAAACAAAAAACCACCCATTCAAAGACAACACTGGATTGCTATGTATTAAACTATTTTCTTTATGCTATACATTTTAGTCATTAGAACGAAATTAGAAAAGCACCTAAGGAAGGTAGACTAATAATTTTTTTTCTTAATTACAGGATGTAAAATATATAATAAATTAATGTTTTCAAAGGATATTTAATAACATATGCAAATGCACATAACAAGATATTGAATATAATAGAACACCGCACTCTTTAAAAAACAAATTGTATAACACCGTTTTCCCAATTTTATAAAATATATGTAATATATACAAACAACATAAATATTTCAAAATGTTAAGTGGTTATCCTTAATAAAGTTTTATATTCTCCAGTGTGCTTTACTTTAGTATTCTAAATTTTATACAGTTTCTGAAATTTATACAATTATTATGAATAACAGATATAATTAGAAAAAAACTATAATTTAAATTGTTCCTTCTTTGCTTGTTATCAGAACAAATAGTCGACTCAACAAAACCTGTGTCATTTTCAAGAGTATCAACCAACTCTAGCATTCAGTTGTATACAGACAACAGATTTACTAAGGACTGTTTTGGATATTAATGACATAAAATAGGGACATACAGCTGTGTAGTAAAGGATGTAATGCTATATTCCAAATCCAGAGCCTTAGGTTGCTAAATTTTTTCAACTTAGCCAAACTTTCGGTTATCACAGCTTGGGGGACTAGGAGTTGCAAATGGCTTCTGGTGGTCAGGCACCAAGGATGCAGCTCAGTATCCTATAATGCGTAGGATAGTCCCCTGTAGTAAAGAGTTACTGAGCTCAAAATATACCAAAGTTGAGAAACCCTGATATAGATAATCCATATTTTAACGATCAATCATTTTATTAACTTAGATGCCTTAAATGGGAGAACCATTAAATACTTAAAAGCTTTACTTAGAATCAGAATTTAAAAATGCAGTCATAAACCATAAGGTTGATACCTATGTATAGGATAAGTTCATATTATAAATTTTGCAGTTAAGTAAGTACCTGATACTAAGATTATAGTTGGTGTTATTTAAAGTTTCTATGGTAAAAAAATGGACTCAAGAATTTGGCACTTGGTATTGTTTAATGAAAAATTTATTCTAAAATAAATTACTTCTGGAAAATAACACTTCAATACTTCAGCTTCTCACTGATACTATAAGAATATGGGTTTTTTATTAAGGTAATGGCATGAATCTGATTTATTACACATCTACTAGAGATTTTATATGGAAATTATATTCACAGAGCTATTCTGTTATATTGTTTAATGAAAAATGTGGTCATATCTTCAAGGCTCTTTGTTGTGTCAAAAATGACATAAACATACTGACTACTAGAATAGTATATAAAAATTTATTTTTTGGAAAAGATGTAAGCACTACTAAAGTATAACTAAAAATTGTTTACTATATGGAATTAAGATGACTGAATAAAAAATAATGCACAGTAAGAATTTGATGTGAACCATAACTAGAACATTGAAACTCATTGAACATGAGTTAAAGGAGTAATTATTCTTACTTGACAGCGAGTCTCTGTGAAGAATGGACTTAGCTTAATTCTTCAGCCTCGTCTTATACAACAGTTCCCTTCACTCCCTGAGCTTCCACATGCTTCTCCTTTCAGGTGGGGAAGGGGTGACCTCTCCAAAATGAAAGCAAATCAGGTCTTTCCCACAATGAGACCTTTGCTCATGCTGTGTGTTCTTTGCATGGACATATTCCGCTCATCCTGTTTAAAAAACAGCCCCCAACTCTGTCACCTCTCTATTTATACAGATTCCCCTCTGTTATTCTCCTTCTCAGTGCAATTTTTTCTCTTTCATAATGCTTGTAATTTTGTGATTAGTTATTACTTGTCTGTACTTGTCTGTCTAGTTCATTGTCTGTCTCTGACCCTCTGACACCCAAGGAGGGAGTTTTGTCTATTCTTCTCACTGTGGTTCACTCACTACACAGAAAAGTGGTGGTCTAGTGTTTATAGGTTGAATGACTGAATATTTTTGGAAATAGGAATCAAACATCATTTTTGAGCACCTGTCATGTGCCATGTGGTCAGCTGTGTGCTGAGGGTTTATTAGTTAAAGAGACAGAGTAGTCTCTTCCTCCTTGAGACTGAGAGTGTAATGTGGGAAATGACCAGGAACGCTGCCATAGGTGAGATACAGGGTTCTAGAGGAATACATAGGAGGAGTTACTGGGGTGGTGAGAGAAGGATTCTTGAGAAACTAATGTCTAGGCTTTAACCCAAAGGATGAAGATATGTTTTCCAGATGAAGAACGGGTGAAGAATGTTCCAGGCAGAGGGAATTTTTCCAGATAGCCATTTGGGCTAGGTACATGGAATTGCCATTCATTCCCATGGGGATCAGAGGAAATACAGGTGCATATCCTGGACATGTCTTACATGTTTAGTTTTATGGAATTTAAATCTGGACATCAAGATAGTGATATTCAGTTGGAAATTGAATGGGCCTGTGACTTAGGAGAGAAGTCTACACTGGGTGTGTGGGTTGAGAAGTGTCAAAGTACGAAGATGGCAGTTACAAGCATGAGCAAGGATGAGATCTCCCAGAGACAGTATGCCAACGGAGAGAAAATAGGGACGAGCAATGGAAGAGGTATCAGCAAAGACAGAAGTAAAAGGAAATCAAGAGAGGAAAGTGTTGCTAAAGCCAAGGTGGGGGAGAGTTTGCAGGGCCAGTGAGTGGTGAGCCATGCCAACCACTGAGGGCTAGAGACCACATGCTTGAGAGACATTGCTCATGATAGGTGTTGATTGGATATTCACAAGTCAATATGATCACTAAGAGGGCAATTTCATTTCAGTAGGGGAGACAGAATTTCAATTGTAATGGTAAGATGAAGGACTAAGCAATATGAAACTAGAGGCAGTGAGCATGGGTAATTTTTTCAAAGGTTGATTATGAGGGAGACTGAAGGGAGAAGTCAGTAGTTATATAGGGTCATAGACAATTATCTTCAAATTGGAAGAAAATGTATGCCATTTGTCTTGGAGACAGAGCCAGTAAAAATGGAGAAGTTGGAAATGTAGGGCATAACGAATGGTGTGAGATCTCAAAGGATATCGTTAAGTGCTTGACAGATTTCATAATGTATTTGCATAGGTTAATTTGTTAAATGCTTACAATAACACTTTCACATATGTCTTATTATTTTTTTCTGTACAAATGTTAAAAATGAGATTCAGAAAGTTTTAGTAATTTGCCCAAGGGCACACAGCTAATAAATGTTAGAAGTTTCTAAATCTCATGTTCTTTCCCACTAAATGATACTGACAAGTGAACTGCTCCTCAAGTCTCTGTTCTCCAAAGCTGGTAACATTTCATTTACAAATTAGAGAACACTGAAGACCAGAAGAGAAACTGTCTTGGCTTATTTTAAGATACAGCATCTCGGTATTTGTTCATAAGGAATAAACTAGATATTAGCAGCTGAAAAATTTTCTCTAAAGATTGGATCATACTCTAGACTCTACTCGAAGTGTGGCCAACAGACTGGCAGTATCAGTGTCACCCAGGAGCTTGCTAGGAATGCACATTCATAGACCCACTTCGGACCTGCTGAATCAGATTCTCTGAAGGTGGGGTCAAGGAATCTGGATTTTAACCAGCACTCTAGGTGTCTCAGATATGCACTGAAGTTTGAGAAGCACTCCACGGCTTCATCATACATAACTTGTAGCATAAGAATATTCACTTGAAAGCACGTTTTTAAGGAAAGTAATTATGTACTTAAATAAAGATTTAACTGAATGAAATTTAAACAAAACTAACCTGTAGGAGCATCAGTACCCTCAGAATATTATATGTTGAAAGGTATCCTGGACTAATTTATCTTAGACAGTTCCCATATGGTAAACATTATGGAACCAATTTTAATTGACATGTATACTGAAAATGTTATGAACACCTAAAATATATATATATATTTTAAAGATTTTATTTATTTGACAGAGATAGAGACAGCCAGCGAGAGAGGGAACACAAGCAGGGGGAGTGGGAGAGGAAGAAGCAGGCTCATAGCGGAGGAGCCTGATGTGGGGCTCGATCCCATAATGTCGGGATCACGCCCTGAGCCGAAGGCAGACGCTCAACCGCTGTGCCACCCAGGCGCCCCACCTAAAATATTTTTTAAAAAAAGGAGTGACTGCAACAAATGGAATCACGACTTAAAGTCACTAATTAAACTTTTAAGAAGCCAGCACTTTATCCTAGAATGGAAAGACAGTAGCTGGCGTATTAAATTATAGCAGCAATAAAAGAAAAGTGTCCCTGTGTTCAGAGTTAATGACATCTTTGGTAATTATGGCATAAACTAGTTAAAATGCTGTAGAGTTTCTTAGACTAGACTTTTTAGACTATTTTTGTCAATTCCATTTTCTTTGTCAGTGAACAGATAATAGGTTTGTAGATTTAAGTTGACTATAAACTGTATTATAGCATCACATTCTTAATTATTTGGCCATTCTGAGAAAAATGAATATCTGTACAGCACGGTTATTATATTTAGCATTACCAAGATTTTAAAGGAAACACAATTCAACTAAAGTCAAGCGCACTAAAATAGCTGGGCCAACAAGCATGTTTCCAAAAAGTCATGTTAGTCATGTCCATCCAGCTGTTCTACATTTCCTTTTTAACCATTTGCATTTAAGCTTTAAAGTCCCATTATAGTATTATACTGTGCCCATATGCATGTCATTTTTCTAATCTCCACCTTTGCTTTCTTTCTTTTTATACTTTGTTTTCTTCACTCCTTTCATCCTCTCCTCCTATTCCATCACTTCTTCATTTCCTATTCTATATTATTCCCTTTTCCCCTTTCTTTTCCTTTCCAATGTTGTACAGAAAGAATCTCAGATGATTTTTAAAAGTATATCCACCTAAGAGTTGCTAATAAATATTAGAAAACAGCATAGCATTTACACAATACTATATCACATCTTAGAATCTGCTTTTCATATATAAAGTGCTTCCCATATATAAAGCGATTCTATTTGTATTGTGACTCTGATTACCTCTTTTAATCATTTTACTTCTAGTCTTTCTGTAGTGACACTTTAAAAAGAAAAAAAAAACTCAGTATTCAATATATTTTGAAGTATTCATGTACTACATCAGAAAAAAAATGTATTTGTACATTTAAATATAGGTGGCCAACATTTGGAAGTGAACATTTCTGTTAATCTAACAGTATGTGTCACTAACATAATTTTCATAATTTAGGAATCAGACACACACACATATATAATATTTTTATTCTTACCAATTTTTTAAGTCATAATGTTTTGGAGAGGAAAAAAATGGAGGAGAAAGTAAATAATTTGGTGAATCTGACTAAGCAGCTGATATACCAGTATGTGCAGATCAGTCACCCTGTTTCATGAACATTCAGCCAATTAACCTGATCCTGATTAGATGATTCTATGAGAATAGTGGTAACTATCAAATATACACATTGTTCAAGTTTTTAAAGTTCATGTCTGCTTCTTATGATTTATATACATAAAGCAAAGTCATCCCCAAGGGGCTGACTAAACAGGATATTTAAAGTAAAGCTGGACATGTCAATTTACTTGACTAGAACCATCACAGACCATTATTTGGAACAAGTTCCCATAGCAAATGTTACCCATTTATAACTCAAAGTTCAAGTTTTCAGGGAAAAAAATGGATGCTATGAAGATCCATGAGTAGAGTCAACCTACAATGTCAAGGAAACCTAAGTTATGTAGCAGGTAAATTATTTAAAAAAAAAAAGTGCATGCGCTCCACTAAAAGCCTGAAATTCTGAAGTAGTTGGGGTGTTTGTTTTGTTTTGTTTTGTTTTTTCCAATGGCTATTATTGAGAGTTGAGTTCTTGTCCAGGTGATATTTCCAAAAGCCACTTTATTAGTGGAACACTTTAAATGGAACAAATCTTAGATTTCAGAGAAAATAGCACAGTCATTCTTCTTGTAAGAATAATCAAGGAAAGGGTAACATAAAATGAAGCATTCTTAAAATCATAAAATTCAGTCTACAAGACTGGTTGGAATTTCTTTTGTAGTTGAATTCATTGATAATATTTAAATTAAAAACATGTTTTAAATCTAAAATATTAGCCAACATGCCACCAAAGCCAAAGGAATATCTAATTGTGACTAAGAAGAAAAAATAATCCAAGTAAAAATAGGCAGATGGGAGCACCTGGGTGGCTCAGTCGGGGCGCCTGGGTGGCTCAGTCAGTTAGGCTTCTGCCTTTGGCGCAGATCATGATCTCAGTGTCCTGGGATCAAGCCTGGCGTCTGACACTCTTCTCAGCGGGGAGTCTGCCTCTCCCTCTGCCTGCCATTCTGCCTACCTGTACTTATGCTCTCTCTCTCTCAAATAAATAAATAAAATCTTTATTAAAAAAATAGGCAGAGGGGGGCGCCTGGGTAGCGCAGTCGTTAAGCGTCTGCCTTCGGCTCAGGGTGTGATCCCGGCAATTCTGGGATCGAGTCCCACATCGGGCTCCTCCGCTGGGAGCCTGCTTCTTCCTCTCCCACTCCCCTGCTGTGTTCCCTCTCTCGCTGGCTATCTCTCTGTCAAATAAATAAATAAAATCTTAAAAAAAAATAGGCAGAGGAACTGAATAGAGATTTTTCCAAAGACATACAGATGGCCAATAGACACATGAAGAGATGCTCAACATCACTCATCATCAGGAAGATGCAAATTAAAACCACAGTGAGATATTACTTTACACATGTCAAAAGGGCGAAAATCAAAACTACACGAAAAAACAAGTGTTGGCAACAATGTGGAGAAAAGGTACTCTCGTACATTGTTGGTGGGAATGCAAATTAGTACAGCCACTGTGGAAAACAGTATGGAGGTTCTTCAAAAAAATTGCAGTAGAATTACTATATGATCCAGCTATTCCACTATTGGATATTTACCTAAAGAAAATTGAAATATTTACTAAAAAAGATATATGCACCCCAATGTTTACTGTAGGATTACTTACAATAGCCAAGATATGGAAGCAACCCAGGTGTTCATCAGTAGATGAGTGGATAAACAATAAACACACGCACACGCACTGGAATATTCCTCAGTCATAAAAAGAATGAAATCTTCCATCTGCAACAGCGTGGATGGATGTAGAGGGTATAATGCTAAATGAAATAAGTCAAAGAAAGACATATACCATATGATTTCACTCATATGTGGAATTTAATAAACAAAACAAATGAACAAACAAAGAAAAAAAGAGACAAACACAAAAACAGATTCAAATACAGAGAATAAACTCATGGTTGCCAGATAGGAAATGGCTATAGGGTATGGGTAAAATAGATAAAGGGGATTAAGTGTACACTTAACATGATGAGCACTGAGAAACATCCAGAACTGTTGAATTATTATATTGTACATCTGAAACTAATGTAACACTGTACATTAATTATACTTGAATAAAAATAAAATAAAATAGTTCAAATACAGGAAAAAATAGCCAATATGCTGCCAAAGCTAAAGAAATATTTGTTATGAAGAAAGACGTGTTTTTTTCAGTATTACCTTTTATTATAATACTTAAAGTTTTATATCCTGATGAGATATTTTAACAGAAATTAATTATCTGATGAATACCATGGAGAATAATAGTGGACTTGACCAACTATCTTGGTCTTATCTTCCATAATAAAAATGGAAAATTTCTGAATGTCTCTAATACCTAACTGACATAAGAAAAGTTATAAAGAACATGTCAACAAGTGAACACCAATTTAATCAAATGAAACATAAATATTGAATGCATGTACAGTGCAAGAAGTTAGATTAGGGCGTGCTTAATTAAAGATGCCTTCCTTCAAATAAATATTTTTGCACTAGGAGCTATGTGCAAAAACATAAAGAAAGAAATTACTAAGGTGTGTTTTAATGGCATTTGAAGGCTGAGGGTACTGCAGAGAGATTTTTGCAGGGAATTTTGAGTTCCAAGACTGGGACCCACAGCCTGACTGTGTTGTTTGGGCCAAGAACTTCATTAATTTGTGTCTCAACTATGAAACAGAAATAATAATAATGCTCAACTCATGTGATAATTGTGAAAAGTTAAGTAAATTTATGTATGAAAAGGCCTTTGATAAACTATAGTTATATTTCTTCTAATTTCTATTCATAGGAACTTCTCTACTCAGTCTTCTCTATCAGTGATAATAACTTGGCAAGAATTTCAATTATTACATGCGTGAGTTAATAATGATCTATACTCCTGTGTAAGCACAAAGAAGAGAGAGTTGGCTATAATTTCTAAGAAAAATACTTGTACTTGTGGTGCTTATACTGAGCTGGAAATGTTGATTCCATGGGCATAAGCATGATGGATTTAGTGCCTTAAGTGCTTGAAGGTAAAGCATTTGGGAAAGTAGAGGAAGAGTTATGAGGACATTGCCATGTAAGCTTAGGCACTAGAAGTGGAAAATACCAAAATAATCACTTTGATACATTTATTTTTTTTAAGATTTATTTATTTATTTGAGAACAGGGAGGGGCAGAAGGAGAGAGAGACAATGTCCAGCAGACTCCCCACTGAGCACAGAACCCACACAGGCCTCAATCCCATGACCCTGAGATCATGACCTGAGCTGAAATCAAGAGTTGGCCACTTAACCAACTGAGCCATCCAGGTGCCCCACTTTGATATATTTATTAGTAGCAATCTCTTCATTCATTCATTTATATGGAAATAATTGAGATGAAAAACAAATGTGATGGCTCCAAAGGAAGAGAGGTTATCACTAGTATGTAGAAAGTAATATATTGAAATAGCTTTGTGGTTATATAAATTATGTTTTCCTACTTTTAATTTCTATTCATCTGAAAGTCTCTACTCAATTCTTCTCAATCAGCAAGTATTAATAATAACTCAAAGTACAAATTAAAAATAAAAACTCAAATTTTAAGAAATTGATCTTAATTTAATCCATTGGGGGGAGGAAAAATAATATTGGAATTTTCTGATAGTGTGATAACATAGAGTCAAGTCCAGCATACCAGGACAACATTGAACTAAGAGTTTAAAAAAAACCCAGTTCAGGTTCCAACTTTCTCACAACTTATTTCATGACTTTAGACAAATTCCTGACTTTCATGAGCCTCAGTTGTTCTTTTTTTCTTCTGTAAAGAAGGTGGGTGTGGAAGTGAGCAAATGGAGTTCACTTGCATTGTACTCCAAATGAATCCTGTTTCTGAACTTATATTCATTGTGTGCTATGAGAATCAGTTACCAATGTTTCTATTAAAAACACTGGCTTCTGCTGATGGGATGGCTACCAAAAGAAAGAAACTTCTATGCCTTACCCATTGCTTATTCTCTTGACATATTGCTATGATTTCTTATTAACACTGGAACCAAGAAAAAGAGAAAAATCAAGATCTGTGGGTACTTCTGCATTATGGAAAGAAGTCTATTATATGGCTAGGTAGAGAATAACCAAGATGACTAATAACCAAAACATTCCCCCCAAGAAAGCAATTATAGTTTCCCCTATATTGCTCAGACTAATAAACATTTACTCCTGGTCATAGGAAATTATTTCTATAGGTAATTTGGAATTATAAACATTTCTTATGATATCTTTTAAAGGATAAAAATGTATTTATATTAACTACTATTTTGAATAGCATAGAGCATTTCACAAAATATTACCTTCAAAGTATGTGATTAGTTTGACAGCCTTCCAACTTAGCATTGAACAGGCTTTTATAAGCATGAGAGAAGAAAAATTTCATTCCACTTTTATTAGACGATTTTTACAAACCAAGAGAATCTTTTACAACATCTACATCTAGGGACTTCCAAAATGCCAGAGTCATGGTCATAAAGCAAACTTAGTAGAAAGTGCTCTGAATCAAAGGCAGTACTACATATGTGTATGATATTCCCCCTTGTCTTGTATAATGTGTGATTGGTTTTGCCACAGGAACCTTAATTTCAGGAACCAGTTCATTTGAATTTTACTCCAACATACATTGTTGGAGTAAGCAATGTACATACATCCAACTCCATTCATTTTTTTCCAAATTAGAATAAATTGGACTGAATCCCCTTTTTGCCTGGGTGGTGAGAAATTGAATTTCAATCATTTTGATGGAAGTCTTTCACTCCTTAAGGTTACACAAGGATCCAGGTGTCTTTAGGACATGTTTACTGATGTACTCTTCGTTTAAACATCTGAAATGTGCTAAGAGGTGCCCACCCTCAAGGTACCTGCCCCCATTTCCTGTCTTCCCCATTTTCTGTCCTCCACCTTCCCCACTATGTCACTACCTGTTGCCTGTTTTAGAGACAGTCTGCTATGGAAATGGCCCTCACTGCTCACAAGACTTACCAAAAGATCTATGTTTCCCTGCAGAAAGGGCTCTTACCCCAAGTTCCTTTTTCTGTCCTTATTGAGGACATAGTTTCACATTTTCCTCCTGCCATTTCCATCCTTTCAACCTTAGAACCCATGCTAACCTCTCCTTCCTGAGTGTAAGGAATGATATCCCTAATCCTGTCAGTTTGTCTTTCCATTTTCTTTGTTACACCCTTATGATTTGGGAGCATCCTCAGCAACCTCATATGCCTTCACAGGGAAATGATTAATTTCCTGAGGGAAGTATTTCTGGTGTTTCTGACTGTGGGAAAATAATGCTTTCTTTTTGAGTCAAAGCCTTGGATACCAATTTGGAAGATCAAATTTATCACCACTTCCTATTCTCACAGGATTAAAACAACCCATCTTCACATGCTGCATGCTATATCAGTTTGCTAACTAACCACTTATAGAATGATATAATCATTTTTATTCATAAATTTAAAAAGCAGTGGAGAAACTACAAGATACCACTTCACATGCACTAGGACTATATATATATATATATATATATATATGTATTTTTTTTCCAGTAACAAGTGTTGGTGAGAATTAGGAGAAACTGGAACCCTCATGCAGTGCTGCAAGAAGGTAAAATGAGGCAGCCATTTTGGAAAGTAACCTGGTGCTTCCTCAAAAAGTTAAACACAGAGTTACTTACATAACCAGCAATTCCACTTTTAGGTATATGCCTAAGAGAAATAGAACCATACGTCTGCATAAAAACTGATATACAAATAGCCTAAAAGTGAAACAAGCCAAATGTCCATCACCCAATGATAAATACAATGTGGTATATCCATAAAATGGAATATTATTTGGTGATAAAAAGGAATGAAGAACTGGTACATGCTACAGCATAGATGAACCTTGAAAACATTTTGCTAAATGAAAGAAGCCAGACACATAAGTCCACAGATTATATGATTCCATTTATGTAGAATTACAGAATAAACAGTTCTATAGAGACAGGAAGTAGATTGATGGATGATTGTGCTAAGGGAGATAGGGCAACTGTAGAGAGAAAACCAGGAGCTATCGGATTTCATTTTAGAATGATGAAAGCGTTGTAGAATTATATAGGGGACAAAGTGTTCTAGAATTATGTAGGGGTGATGGTTGCCCAAAGTTGGAAATATATTAAAAATTTACTGAACTGTACACTTTAAAATGATATATTTTATGGTATGCTAATTATATCTCTATTTTTAAAAAGCATAGAAAGTAGTGGTAAACAGTCACATCCAGGAGTTGTACATTTAATACTTGAATTTTTAAAAATAAGAGACATTGTAGTTTTTTTCACAGTAAGTGAAAGAATTTTTGGCTATGTAGTAGAGAAAACAAAGAGTAGAGAGAAAAAAAAACTTTCACTTTTCCAATCTAATCATTACTTACTATATAATCAAATATAACAGAATTATTCCAATTAGAACTGATTTTTTTTCTCAAAAACTTCCATTTTGGAATTCTGATAGGAACCAGGTGATACATTCAAATTTGGCTATTAGGCAGGGATATTGCAGAATCCTGGGGTCCTTCCATGGTGCTTCTACCCGTTACCAGCTCTAGACCTGAAAGATATCAGCAGGATCCAGACACAGAGAGGGCTATGTGAAGAAGAAACTTCGCGAGTCATTGAAGTCTTGGCTTAGGGACACATCCAAACCTAGTTCAACATCATAAGGAAAAAGCTGAAAGACTAACTATCCCCTAAATACTCTAACTTTACTCTTACAGCTCTCTCTTATGAGGGCATGCTGGTGCTCCCCATTGGTCAAACTCAATGGAAACCAAAGCTTATAAATGCCTTTCATGCAGACCAGGTTGCAGGGTAACAGAGCAGAGTGAAGAATGGTTGAAGGTGAGTCTGAAGGAGCAAATGAAAAATAGCCACCTGAACTACTTTATTTCTAACTGGCTTTCAATTACCATGAACTGAATTATATTTATGCATTTTTATAGATTCTAATAAACTAAAATTTGTTCGAGAAAAGAGATTAAAATTTATATATTTGTGTATTTCTGAAAATACTTTAAAAACTGTATGGCATAAATGTCAAGTATTCAATGAATGTTAGTGAATACAAGATGAAAAAACATATTTAGCATTTTTTTTTCTTTCTTAGTAGTTAGAAATCACAAATACAATTTATATGTTAACTACTAATTTGTAAAATTTCTTTCCCTAAGGGATATGTAAGAGAAAATGATTGACTTTTTTCACTTCTGAGCAATATTTTGAGCAACTTTAGATAGGGTTTATCATATTTCTAATCCAGATTTACTTCATTTAAAAATAGCAAGAGAAATAAAGAAGTCTTACTCTGGAAAACATTTTTAAAGGTCACTTAGCACTCATTCATGTTGAGACATTGGATCACTCTTCCTGCAGGTAATGACAACCTAAAAATGTCACCAATTCATATGCACAAAATGGACTCTTCCTTTTAAAGTTCAGTTGTGAAAATAATCACCAGTATGGATAAGATTTTTTGGAAAATTATAACACTCTTAAAATGTGGGAATCTTTGACCACGTTTTAGCAATTAAAACCATTTATTCTGCTATACAACAGAGGTAGAAAATGTACATCACTATAAGTTTTCAGAAGAAAAAAATGTTTTGGGGGTTCCTGGGTGGCTCAGTCAGTTAAGCATCTGCCTTTGGCCCGGGGTCCTGGGATTGAGCACCTCATCAGACTTCCTGCTCAGCAGGAATTCTGATTCTCTCTCTCTTCCTCTGCCCCTCCCCACCACATGTTCTCTCTCTCTCTCTGTCAAGTAAATAAATAAAAAATTTTAAAAAGGTTTTTAAAAGAGGAGTTTGTTTTAAAATGTTAATTGAGGGGCTCCTGGGTAGCTCAGTCAGTTAAGCATCTGACTCTTGATTTTGGCTTAAGTCATAATCTCAGGGTCCTGAGATCAAGCCCCAAGTCAGACTTCACACTCAATGAGGAGACTGCTTGAGATTCTCTCTCTTTCCCTCTCCCTCTGTCCCCCTCCATGTGTGTTTTCTCTCTCTCTCTCTCTCTAAAATATATAAATAAATCTTCAAAAAAATAAAATAAAATGTTAATTGAAATAACAGGGGAAAGGGAAAAGTAGATGTACATTAATTAAATGGGACAAATCAGTAACTGGTTGCACAATTGTATAAAACCAACTCTAGGTATATTTCATATTGAGAGTGACTAAGAGTACCGTATAAGAACTTAGCCCACTCGTGGCAACAAGGATTTTAAAGAGTGGAAAACAATACCCGTTGGATGAAGCCTAACAGAGCATGAAGTCTAATAATGAAATTGTAGTTTGGCTGATAATTTATGGACTTTATATAGCAGTTCTTGCTGGTAATTGAGATGTTTTCCAGGCTTATGTCCTAGCTTTGGATTAAAAAAAAAAATCAATAGAACTTAATGAGATATGGAGGTTTCTACTTCAATCCCAACGTTACACTGTAAATTATTATGTGGATAAATAAAAGGAATGTGTCATTTTCTCCTATCTTAGTCCCTCTTCCTCTAAAGTCTGCGATATTCTCTGCTAAACTCAGTGAGAAGTGGATGAAGCCTTAACCCCACATATCCATTGGTGTACAATATTCAAATCCAAAAGAGGAAATGTTATAAGATAGTAGCCTTCTAAATGAAACTAAAGCCTGGCTTTATTGCCCACTGGACCCTTACTACTTGGGGCTCAAGGGGTACCCTGAACAATTTATTCCCTTTCTGGACTTCTGTGCCTGGATAGAAACTATGTCTTTACTTTGTTCCTGCCAGCCCTCAGCTGTATTTGAACCACATTCCAAGTCCCAGGCTACCCCTCACCTCCATTTTTTTCCTATGTTGTAATATATTTAAGTATTTTATGCCGACAGCCTAAATTGTAGTTTTAGCCATGAAAAATTTAAGTAGGGGTGCCTGGGTGGCACAGGGGTTAAGCATCTGCCTTTGGCTCAGGGCGTGGTCCTGGCATTGTAGGGTTGAGCCCCACATCAGGCTCCTCCGCTATGAGCCTGCTTCTTCCTCTCCCACTCCCCCTGCTTATGTTCCCTCTTTCGCTGGCTGTCTCCATCTCTGTCAAATAAATAAATAAAATCTTTAAAAAAAATTTAAGTAATTACAATTAAAATGTGTTTCTAATAAACTTTCGCAACTTAAGAGAAAAAGATAAAATAAAATAAAAAGCAAGAATAAACAAGTGTTAAAATTTAAAACAAAGGCATGTAGGGGCACCTGGATGGTTCAGTCAGTTAAGCATCTACTCTTGATTTCAGCTCAAGGTCGTGAGATAGAGCCCTGCATTGGGCTCTGTGTTGGTAATGGAGTCTGCTTAAGATTCTCTCTCCCCAGGCGCCTGGGTAGCTCAGCCAGTTAAGCATCTGCCTTTGGCTCAGGTCATAATCTCCGGGTCCTGGGATAAAGCCCCACGTTAGGCTCCCTGCTCAGTAGGGAACCTGCTTCTCCCTCTCCCTCTGCCCTTCCACCCCACTAGTGCTCTCTCTCTCTCTCTCAAATAAATAAAAAATTTTTTAAAAAAGGGTTCTTTCTCTCGGGCAGCCAGGTGCTAAGTCAGTTCAGTGTCTAATTCTTGGTTTTGGCTCAGGTCATGATCTCAGGGTTGTGAGATGGAGCCCCACGTCGGACTCCATGCTCAGCACAGAGTCTGTTTAAGGCTCTCTCTCCCTTTCCCTGTGCCCCCCCACCTGCTCTCTCTCAAAAAAATAAATCTTAAAAAAAAAAAATTTCCCCTTCTCCTGCCCCTCCACCCTACTTGTATACTCTCTCTCTCTCAAAACAAAAACAAAAACGAAAAACAAACCAAAAAAACCCACAAAGGTACATAATAGGTGCAAAATCAAATGGAAATGTAGATACTAATACTATAATTGTAATAGTGAAGGATAAAAAGAAGACTGAATAAAGATATGTTACATATTTTATTATGAATGACAATTGCATTTTGTCAAGGTGGAGCAAAATGCAAAAGCTGTTTGTTTCATAAAATGATTTTTGTATATAATAAATTGGTCATCATTAAGGGACATTCTCATAAAATACATAGTGAATTTAATAGTAGTTTTCTCTCAACATTAACAAAAGATTAATGACGTTAGCTGCTGACATAAGAATTAAATGTCCAGTAAAAATTTTTAAATAGTATTTAACAGGTTCTGAGCTTATAATTTTGTACAGCTATAAAATGACTTAGATTCTAGCACAAAAAAGAAAACTGCTTTGATTGGGAAAATTGTAAGAAATAAATAAATAAATAACAAAAAACCCAATTATTTCAATTATGAAAATTTTGTTATAGAATTAAAAAGAAAAGATTTTAAAAGGAACTTTTTACAAAAAGTGAAAGATATTCAATTGTCACCAATCACCCATGATATTTAAGAACTTTCTAGCAATATTAAATAACAACTGACTCAAAATTTGAAAAATCACAAAGTACTTTAACTTTACATGAGTTATAGAATATGAGAGACACCATCCAATTAATTTCTTGGATGTCTTCTACTCAAAAGACTACCAAATTTACAGATTCAGTTTATGGACTAAAAGAATCAAGGTATTGGAATAGATATTTTTGAATTTTTAACTATCAAAAAAGTATTTCAGCTACATATGAAAAACTTAATTTTCATCATGATAGTTGATGCTCCACATATGTTACATAAAAATTCTGAATTTATGGAAATTTTGAAACAAGAGACTGATACTTTTCTTATGGCTTTATTTCACTGTATGATATACAGAAATATGCCAGAAATATTTGTGCTGAATATTCTGAAGCAGATTCTATGACAACTCTCATGGATATACTTGCTAAAATCATTTATATACATATCTTAAGGCTATGAATCATCACCAGTTTATGGAACTGTTGAAAGAAATAGAATGCAATGAACTTAATGATGTGTTCCTTACCAGTGCTCTTTGATTGAATCATGGAAAGTATTCACAAAGATTTACTGTATTATTAACTCCAACTCAACATTTTCATGAAATGAAAAAAAAAAATGCCTGCCAGACAGTCAATAAACAAGACCACAAAATGGCAGTATGTGTTACACTGTCTCACCAATATCATAGGGCACATAAACCAACCAGATTTGAAGCTCCAACAAAAGGAAAAAAAAAACTTATTTGTGATCTATGTAGATAGTTAGAAGAATTTAGGTTGAAGGTTGCCTGGCTAGCTCAGTCAGGAGAACATGCAACTCTTGATCTCAGCGTCATGAGTTCAAGCTTCGTGTTGGATGTAGAGCTTACTTAAAAAAAGAAAAACACAGAGAAAGGGGCACCTGGGTGGCTCAGTCGTTAAGCATCTGCCTTTGGCTCAGGGCATGATCCTGGCATTCTGGGATCAAGCCCCATGTCAGGCTCCTCCACTGGGAGCCTTCTTCTTCCTCTCCCACTCCCCCTGCTTGTGTTCCCTCTCTCGTTGGCTGTCTATCTCTCTCTGTCAAATAAATAAATAAATAAATAAATAAATAAATAAATCCTAAAACAAAACAAAACAAACAAAAACAAAAAACAAAAAAAGAATTTAGATTGAAATTGAATAATACAAATCAATAAAAATGATTTTTCACATGTTTTTAACATTAATCAATATACAGTTTTAATTGCTAGCCAAGATCATTGTGTCCAACTTTTAGTTCATAAGACTGATGGAATTTGAAGAATGCTTTGTCGACATAGATAAATTTAGAGTTGTTTAATATATATGCAATGACCCTTTGGACAAACAGTTTTTGAAACTGATATGCTTTTGTTTCAAATTCAAATATTCTTCTAAAACAGATGAACCAGTTTTGTTTGCAATTTAGAAATAACTTTTAGTATATTTGCATCAATTTCAGTGGGTGAAACTAATTTTTTAATATTTTTTCTATTTCAGAACAATTTTAGATTTATAGAAAATTTGTGAAGACAATACAGAGGGATCCCATACACTCTACACCCAGTCTCTCCTATTATTTGTGTCATACATTAGTATGGCACATCTGTCACAATTAATGAGCCAATATTGATACATTACCATTAATTGAAGTCCATACTTTATTCACGTTTACTTGGTTTTTACCTAATATCCTTTTATTTTTTTAGAATTCTATACAAGATACCACATTACGTTTAGTCATCATGTCTCCCCCTCTTGGCTGTGAAAATTTCTTAGTTCCTTATTTTTAATAACATTGACATTTCTGAGGCATATTAGTCACATATTTTGTAGAATATTCCTCTAGTGGGATTTTTCTGATTTTTAAATCATGATTAGAGTCAAATTATGTGTTGGGGGAAATTACAAAGTTATTTACTTTCATCATGTTATATCTATGATATGTACTATCAACATGACTTTTACCACTCTTGATGTTGATCTTGGTCCCCTAACTAAGGTAGTGTTTTTCAGTTTTCCCCACTGTAAAGTTACTCTCTTTTTCCCCCTTTCTATGCTGTACTCTTCAGAAAGTCACTATGCACAAACCATGCTGAAAGGGTAGGGAGTTTTACTATACTGCCTTCAGGGTGGAATACCTACATAATTTATTTGGAATTCTTTTGTATGGAAAGTTGTCATTTATTTATGTATGCAATAGTTTATTTATATCAGTATGACTCATGCATATTTATTTTATACTTTGGGTTATAATTCAATACTATTTTATTTATGTTGTTGCTCAAATTGTGTGTGTGTGTGTAGCACTTTCTTATTTTCTGACAATATGAAATGTGTCAGGCTCATCTTGATGTTTTCCGCATCAGTCCTAGAATCATACATTTCTCTGTGGATTCCTGGTTCCTTTTATTGGAGAATGAGAAACCAGTAACTGGGCCCTAGGAATACATGTACCTGGGGTATTGCTGCTTCTAGGTCTTTTCTTCTAGTCTTAGCTGACAGAGCAAGGAAATGCATGTGTGTATACCAACTGTATGTATGCACATATATGTAGGTATTCTATATGCAACCCTCTGCATCTACATTAAGCTAAACGTGACTTTATAATGTCTCCAACTCCACTCCAGCACCATATACATTGTCCCTTCCCCTTGTCTGTAATCTTCTGCTCCAACAGTGAGAAATCTGATTCTCCCCATCAACTCATGTAATTGTTGAACTCAAGGATCTACATCTCTATGTATATCTCTATCATCTATATCTATCTATATCTCAGAATGGTTAACATGTACCATTGTGGGAAATTATTTTATCAACTAGAGTACAGTATATTAAATACAGTTGTGTTGTGTTGTGTTTTGTTGCGTTTTGTTTGCTTTTAGTCCTACAGACTCCACTCATTTCAAAGTTACTTAGGATATCACCTTTTCCCGTCAACCCCGTCAGCGAAGTCATTTCATACATTTGGATACAATTAGATGTTTTTGGTCACATTCTGCATTTCATTCAGGGGTTCCCCCTGACCACCTAAATGATTTTTTAAATCTGTGTGCGTTATTTGACTCTTTGTGCTGTGAAATTCTGTGGACTGTGATAAATACATAGTGTTATGTATCCAACACTACAGCATTATACAGGGTAGTTTCACCACCCTGAAATTCTTCAGTGCTTCCCCTATTCAGCACTGTCCTTACCCCTCCCATATCCTGATGACCATGACCTCTTTACCACCTCTAGTTTTGCCTTTTCCAGAATGTCAACAAACTGGAATCCTACATCATGTAGCTTTTTCAGACTGACTTCTTTTCACAAATCAAGATGCATTTACAATTCATTGTGTCTTTTCATGGCATGATAGCTTATTTCTTTTAATCCCTGAATAATATTTCTTTGTATGACTGTACCCTAATTTGTTTATCCATTCATCTATTGAAGGACATCTTGGTTGTTTCTAGCTTTAGGTTATTTTTAATAAAGTTTCTATAAACATTCACATAATTTTTTGGTGTAGATATGAGTTTTCAAATCATTTGAGAAGCCACCTCCATATTTTAGTTGGGCAGTTAAAAACCAAGGTGCCCATATTAGGTGCCCATAAGAACTCAGAGCCCATATCAATGCTTTATAATAAGCTCTCAGTAAATATTGACTAGTATGTACATGTATTATTTTCAGAAAAGGTAAATGGGAATCTAGCTAGTTAGAAGAGCCTCTGGCGTAGCACAAAAGACTGATTGTAGATAAAGGGTTAAAGAAGATAGTAGATTTATATCGAATCTCCTACATCATTTTTGTCTTCTCTGTGATTATAGTTTTTATATCTAGTTACTTTGTTTTTATTATTTTATATTTCTTCACACAGTCACAATTAAGAGAAATGTGTACACTCAGCAGACACCTTATTTTTGTCTTTATTTAAATTTGTTTATCAATAACCGAATGCCTACCTCTTACATGAAGGTACACTGAATTTAGTTCTTTTACTTACTATGATCATTGGAGGGGCACCTGGGTGATTCAATCAGTTGAGTATTCGGCTCTTGATTTCAGCTCAAGTCATGATCTCAAGGTCAGGAGATCGAACCCCGTCAGGCTCCACATGGAGGCTGCTTAGGATTCTCTTCTCCCTCTCCCCCTGCCCCTCCCAGCTTGCGTGCTCTCTCTCTAAAAACAAAACAAAATAAAATAAAATAAAATAAAATCTTAAAAAAATAGGATCATTGGAAAGTGAAAAGAATCATCTGAGAAACTTTCATCAAAATTTAGTCATTATTAAGCAGTATTTACAGTATCTTTTAAATATCCATGTGTGTGTGTGTATGTGTGTTTTGATGAATAAAAATATAAAAGATGACAATACGAGTGATTCTGGGTAATAATTAGGCAGCACCAATGAATATTTGGAGAGAGCGCTGGTTGGACTTGACTGTTAATTTGCCACTGGAAATTTTTCCAAATTTTCTTAAGGTATGCTAGACGTTTTACCTTTCATTTTGAAAGTAACAAATATGTTTTTTGATACCTAACAATTCCCATTTCTCTATCTTCTCTTCTCTTCATCTACCAGATTACTTCTTTGTCACCTAAAAAGATTTCCTTAATTTGCTACTAAAATAGTTGTATTTCAAACTAATTTCTCAAGACTAGCGACTCAATGCTTTTGATCCGATTAAGTCATCCTCCTTATGGGACACCAGTTCCATCTACAATTATAAGGCAGCAATCTAAGTGCTATGGCCTTGCTTATTTAAAATATTTATGTTGACAGATTTTCAAATTGCCTCACACAATTTAAGTCTTAAATTGAAAATTCTGATTAGTGAGTCATATTTTGAGTTGACCTGCCCTCCCTAGTCCCCAGAAAAGGAATGGTGGTTGCCTTGATATGTATGTTTTCATGGATCTGCAATAGTAGTTTATATGAACAATAAAAATATTTTATATCGACTTGAGTGATGCCCACATTTTAGAGTAGTTAGAAATAATTACATTTGGAAAATAATTTAGGTTATATTCAAATGCTTTAATTTTCTAGGTGCTTGCAGAATAAACTTATAACTTATTGAACTCACAATGTTAAAGAAAACTTAGCATTTGTATTCCTCAACATAAGATCTCTGATTTTAATGACTTTTGTTCTTATTCACTGAATACTTCAGACATATTTTCTTGTTAAAAACAGGCAGTAGGAGGGGAAAAAACTTTTTAGTAGTGTATACCTACCCTTATATTGTCACTGTATTTTCCTACTAGAAAGAAGTTAATTATATATGTTGAGCATATGTCTGTGAAACTTTGGAAAATGTCTTTTAAAACTGTTAAACAAAACTGTTGAAGATAGAGAAAAAAAAAACAAGGAAAGCAGGAGAAAGAAAATACCACCCACACAGGAAAAATCCAGTTTTAGAAAAGCAACAACAAACAATTTGAAAATATACAGTTTAATAGTAAAATTGTTGCACACTATACAGTACTTGTAGGAACCAAAGTTAAGTTAAATTAATATTCTTTCTCTAGTATAAGTGAAAGTTTCCCATTAAAAAAATAACAAAATTCAAAGATACTAGTAAAAAAATTACTATTCTGTTGCTACAGACTTGCAGATACCTTTGAATGCATTATAAAAATGATTAAAATATGTGCTCTCTGGATCTTTTTTATTTCACTGAGACAATTTCTTAACTATCATTAATGGCACCATTATTCTGGTTGTAACTTGAAAAAACTTAGCCTATTTCCATTAAAACAAAACCATGGAAACCGATATTTTTAGATCTTTGTTATAGAGTCAATGATAGAATGAAATAGTAAACCAACTTTTCAATACATGGTCAGTTCTTTTAGAAACAAATATCTACCCATGAAGCATGTTCATAAAGTATAAAAAGAATGTCAAAGCCAACTTAAAGTGTATTTTTTGATTATCAAACTGGTGATTTTATTTCATTCTCCATTTGAACTATTTAATACTCCAAATTTAAATAATGGTAATGATATGGCCTACCCAGTTTTCCTTGCCTTCCCTTAAAAAAAAATCTAATCTGAATCTGTCATTATTAGATTAACATATTAAAATGTTTAAATATTTTTAAATGAAAGTAACACACCTTTATTCTAGTTGGAAAAGAGTGTCAAATTCCCAAGGAGAATAACTGCTTGACATTAATTCTAGATAGAAAAAAGGGTTTTTTTAATATTAATACATTTTATCTATACATTCAGTTATAAACACATACTATTTTCATATGAAAATACATTTAATTATAAGCACATATTATTTTCATATGAAAGTTTCAAATATTTGTTTTAAAAATGTTAAAATTTGGGAGTGCTCCTGGGTCGCTCCCCAGATTGGGTGTCGGGCTCTTGGTTTTGGCTTATGATCTCATGGGTCGAGGGATGGAGGCCCTCATTGGGCTCTGAGTTCAGTGGGGAGTCTGCTTGAGGATTCTTTCCCTCTGTACCCCCCCACTTGTGCATGTGCACTCTCTCTCTAAAATAAATAAATCTTTTAAAAAGTATATTAAAATTTGGCAGGTATTTTAAATATGACTAAAATCGGTAGTAAATACAATATGCTTGCTTCTGTAGTTTGTAGTTCCATTGTGCATTTAACACATATGTTTTCATTTACTCTATTTCTAAAATAGCACCTCATTCTCTATCCCCTACCATGCTTTATTTTTCGTTCTCATACTTATCAACATGTTCACTTTGCTATTGTTATTGTGTGCTTCTCCCACTGAAATGAGAACAATGACCGATTCCTTTAGCACTCTGTCTTCACTCCCAAAGCAGTTTCTGGCGCATAGTAGGCATGCGTGACTTTTTGTTGAATGACTGAGTGAATTCTACTCACAAATACATCTCGTAGTACTCTCCTCATTTTATAACTGAGGAAACACAGAGTAAGAATGATTATCTCACTTGACCAGGACCTCACAACTAAGGGATACATCCCAAGAAAAAAAATCCTTTCTTATTTCTATTTAAGTGCTGTTTCTAATACTTTGTTTGCAAGATTCAACTTCCTTTTTTCCCCCTGATTAGTACTACGTTTGCATTTGAGTAAAACAAATAAAAAATGACATGCTGCCTCTCTATTATGAAATAAAGAAGTGTTGTGTAGCATCTCAATACAATTTTTAACGAATTACATTTATTTCTTTTTAGAAAAATAATCTTGAAGTATCATAATAGGTCATTATACACAGAAACAGAAAACTTGTATAGCTTCCCATTCTCCAAAGACTGGAATATACTCACTGGTTTTCATAATATCACACACTTAAACTCATATTTCATTATTATTTAAAGTAAATTCAGGGGCGCCTGATGGCTCAGAGGGTTAGGCGTCTGCCTTCGGCTCAGGTCATGATCTCCAAATCCTGGGATTGAGCTCTGCATCAGGCTCCCGGCTCAGCAGGGAGTCTGCTTCTCCTCCCTCTGCCTCTCCCCCTGCTTGTGTTCTCATGTGTGCTCTCTCTCTCTCTCACAAATGAATAAATAAAATTTTTAAAAATAAAATAAATTTATTAATTAATCAGTGGAATAAGTGTTTGGTAATTACTGTCTTACATTGAAATGTTGCTTATTTTTGTCTGTCTTTGCTAACTACTTCATTAATTCTTTTAATATTTAGAGCCGCAGTGTATCTAAGCTTAGATGCAATACCATCTTGACATGGACTTACCTTGCAACTGCCCATGAATTACATAATTTCCTCACTCCAACATCCCAACTTCCTCACATACAGGCTTCCTGTTGTGGGCTGTATAGTGTCTCCCTAAAATCCATATGTCAAAGCCCTGACCCCCAATACCTGAGAATGTGACTTCATTTGGAGATAGGGCCACTAAAGAGGTGATTGAGTTCAGAGGAGGCAATTTGGGTGGGCCCTAATCCAATCTGACTAGTGTCCTTCAGGAGAAGAAATTTGGACACATGGAGAGACACCAGAGGTGCTTGTGCACTTAGGGATGACTCTGTAAGGACAAAGGAGCCTTGAGAAGGCAGATGCCTGCAAGCGAAGCTGAGAGGCATGGAACAGATTTTTCCCCTTACGTCTCTTAGAAGAAACCAAACCTGCCCTTACCTTGATGTGGGACTTTAAACTTCCAGAACTGTGAGAAAATATATTTCTATTGTTTAAGCCACTTAGTCTGTGGTATTTTGTTAAGACAGCCCTAACAAACTAACATGCTTCCTATTTCGTATCCCTTTAAAGCTTACAGAAGCATTGTACTAACGTATAACTTGATAATCATTCTCCAGGTGTTTATCATTGCATTATTATGGAGCTACTGTGTTTTTCTATCAAATCTAAAATTATCTAATCTGTGACACCTGTGGTCTACATGTCTGTATGAGCAATTCTCATTGCTAGAAAGCCTGATAAAATTGTGTAGCTACAATAAGTGTTTATTTAGATGATTAAAGATCTTTCATGTATTGATTAAGGGGGACAGGAACTAGATAGTATAGGAACATCTTGAGATCTGCATGATACACATGCAAGTGCTACACAGTTTAGGTAAGAAAATGAAGTAGAGAAATGGTGCCTATGACTCAAACCAATTTACATACACTGTGATACACACAACACACATACAGAATTTCTTTCTCTATCTCTCCGTGTCTGGGCCTCAGTTTCTCTCTCTCTCTCTCTCACACACACACACACAAACACACATATCTTTAAAAATTATTTTTAGCCTGTCTTATTTTCAAAAAAAGATTTGTGGTATCTAACAAAAATGCATGAATTACTTAGTTTAAAAACAAGTACACAAGGGAAATAGGGATATGGGACATATTTCTAAATAAATCTGGAAAAAGGTTAAGATATAAATTTCATACCCTGAAGACATTGCCAAGTACTGGAGATAGGTTGTAAATTTGACCCTGAACTTCTTAACCATGAAAGCAATGAAAAAGACAAATTCAGTTACAAGAGTCATAGTCTCCAAAAGATAACAACAAGAGATGTTGCCTGTTTCTTTGACCTATGAGAAATTTCTCCCATGGGCCCTCATGAAGGGAACACTATGTGATATAGGAGATCATTTTATATATCCTTATAATAAATGCAGCCAACAGTTCATGAAACATAAAATCAATTCTGAAAAAGTCCAAAGCAATGTGGTCTGGATATGCAGGCCTCTGGCAGCCTGGCTTAATTGAAAGATGCAAGTTTTCCCCAAATTTCTATTATGAATATTTCAGATGTATAGGAAAACTGAAAGAATAATATAGTGATTAACAGCATCTAGTTTAAAAACAATTATAAACATTTTGCCATACTTGCCTTATCAATCTATCTGTCTATCTATAGATCTTGAATCATTTGAAACTAAGTTAAAGATAATAAATTTTAATGTTCTGAGCTTAAGCTGCCTGACAGTTCATACCTTCATACATAGTAAAAACATTATTTCTCAGCCTGAGGTGTTCAGTAACAGATCTTCCAAGAAGGTACATTTGGGAATGATAATGACAAAAGGGTAAGATTTAAAGAAAAGTAGACCCAGAGTTCAAAATCACGATCTCTACTAATTAATGGGGTGAAGCTATTCTTTCTTGCCTAATAAAGGCAAATCCATATTCTGTGATAATCAACTAAGCTGATGGTATGGAGATAATACATATACATGATTCACATACCAGAGAAAGTATTATTTCTTTTTTTGTTTCTTACTTCAAGAATAATTTGTGTGATAAGAGAAAAACAGAGTTGAGATTGACAATATAATCTGATCAAAATGAAGTCAGATCACTTTATTAAATTTCTTAACCTTTTTAACTATTCCACTCACATAGATAACATAAGTAAAAATTATTTGGACCGTGTCTTAGGCGTTCTCTCTAAGTGACCTGTTCAGCAGTTCATAGTCAGAAATAAGAGCATTTAAAGTCAGTAGCCCTTACTAAACCCTCAAATGAAAACAGAATATAAGGGATCAAGAATGAGACAGCCTTTTACACATAAATCTTTCCTCAGTGGACTACAATTAACAGAAATCAGTCCCTTAAAAAAATAGATACAATTTCAAGTAGAAACCTCTGTTTGCTATGTATAAAGTACTTAGAACACAAGCGAAGGATGGGACTTACTAATAAACTTCCAACAAAGAGCAGGCCACTGTTCGTTCCCTGATTTCACTGCCAATGTTAATGACAGGCCAGAAAACTGAAAACAATCCAGATTTATGTAAATGGCAGGATGACACAGGATCTAGCACATTGATGTATTTTACAGTATAGTGAAAAACCATCTGGAAACAAATAATTAATTCTAGTGTTAACCTCTCAGTTCTGTTTCTGGAATCATTTTGCAAGCCTAGTTTATTTGCCATATCATCAAACACATCTTCTTAAGAATAAAAGGATTCAAAAAATCCTTTCACATGAGATGATTGTTTTTCTGTCATCACATTTGACTATATACCTTGTTGCTGCATTAAAATTATCTCTGCATGATGGTGTGTAGATGAGCAACTTGAAGTGTAAAAATATTGACTATCCAAATAACTGCTAATAGGCATGGTGCCTTCCAAGCCACTTAAACATAGATATTTTGGAAATGCAGAAGACTGAGTATCTAATGATTAGCAAAAGACTGCCGTTCGAAGTTCTCAATTTATAAGCAAACAACTAATGACAGTATGTTCAGTAACTGTAGAAAATTAAATGGAAACATTTCAGGAGAAGGAAGATTACTATTCGAGTGCTATTCAAGGGTTTTGGATAGAAGCACAGTATCCTTAAATTTCACACACACACACACACACACATCCCCCAGACTGTATCTCATTTTGTATCAAAAATAAGTAGGGCACCTGGGTGGCTCAGTTGGTTAAGTGTCTGCCTTCAGTTCAGGTCATGATCCTGGAGTCCTGGGATCCACCGGACCCTCATCAGGCTCCTTGCTCAAGGGAGCCTGCTTCTCCCTCTCCCTCTGCCCCTCCTCCCACCACGTGGCACACTCCTCTCTAATAAATAAATAAAAGCTTTAAAAAGGTAACGCAGTAATATTTTTATAATTTGTAAAGTAATTTAGGTAAATTTACTTAGCTGAAATTTAAACCTGCTTTCTGAGGTAGACAAATTAAATATCATTATTTTTATTCTATTGATTAAAAACGTAAATAACTGAAGCTCAGAAGGCTTATCCTAAATTACTCAGTTAGCCTGTGGTAAAAATGAGTGTAGGCTGTCTTCTAAACCAAGTTGAATCTCAATAAAAGCATATAATGCTATTGGATTTTTTAAAGTACTTACAAACTGAACTTAGAGTGCTATATCCAAAAAACACATAGTTAATGTGTTGATGAATCAGAAGTCATACAGCCAACACCCTCAAATATGACATAGCTAAAACATACTGTATTTCCTACTTCCTATCATTCTTAATTGATACTAATTCTGGAGGCTTATGTAGTCTTCCTTTCATTTGAGCTTTAACTACTTTATCATTTTTCCCCCAGGATGGGCATACAAGCATATACAATCTTGATTTTTGTTGGAGGTGAAAATTGCTATACATGGAGTTTAATGGTATTTCAGATGCCACAGTTATCTTAAGATAAGAAAATAGGTTACAGGATTTTGTAAAGAACATAAGTCATATAGATTTGTGGAATGGTTTACGAGGATAACAAGTGCTTCACCCTCCTGTCCTCTCTGAATGGCTTTCCATTTGCTCTTTTAAATGGTTTTTAAATGTATTTTATTTTTTAAATTAACGTGTAAAAATGACACTTACACTGGTTGCTGTTTTTGAAAGTCTTTTAGTTACCCAATATTTAATAATAATTTTTCAAATAATCAGACTCTAAAGGTTCTAGAATTATGAGTTTCTATCACATTAATTGGTAACAAAGATTAATCCTAAAAATTGAAGTGCAAATTATTTTAATTTATCCATAAAAATCATCATTTTTACATCCATAAAAATCAAAATGAAAAAATATTAATATAAAGTTTATTAAAGAGTTGCCATTTATATTTGTATCTTAGAATTTGAAAGATATTTTGGAAAAATCAATGACTAATTATCGAAGGGGTGCAGGATGAGATGCCTCAAAATGTGCCACGTTGGCAGAAAGATTATTTCAAGTTAGAAGTAATCAAAACCCAGCAGATGTAGGAAAAGCTCTCTGCCTCCCCCATAACTGCCTAAATTTACATTGGAAAGGAGAGTCTGTGCCAGGAAGACAACTATTAACAGAGACTCCCCTTTACTGAAGGAACTTATCTGAATAATAGAGCAACCCTGTTTTTCTCCAAACATCCCTTTTCACCTTTTGCTAATGAGCTTTCTCCCCTTTGTATCCACAGACCCTCCCCTCCTGAGCTCATACAAGCTTCATGTTGCCTCACTGTCTTTGGAATTTCATGTCTGTGTGCACTCCCTGTACATATGCCTATCAAATTGATTTTCTGCTGTTTATCTGTCTTATGTCAATTTGATTCTCAGTCCAGCCAGAAGGACCACAGGGCACAGGAAGGTCTTCCCTGACATCATTTTGAAAACTCTTAATTTTCAATTATTATTACCAGCATGTCTTCAAATTAATTGAGAAATTATTTTCCACTGGTTATATTTTGACATGACATTGCTACAAGTTTAATGCATAGGGGAAAAAAGTCAAGTCTTTACATTTTGACAGAGAAAGAAGTGCTTTTTTTTAAATTGATTTTTTATTTTAGAGAGTGCTATGGGGGGAGCAGAGAGAGAGGAAGAGAGAATCTTTTTTTTTTTAAGATTTTATTTATTTGGCAGAGAGTGAGAGAGACAGCAAGCACAAGCAGGGGGTGCAGCAGAGGGATCAGGAGAAGCAAGCTCCCCACTGAGCAGGGACCCTGATGTTAGGCTCCATGTGGGGCTCGATCCCAGGACCCTGGGATCATGACCTGAGCCAAAGGCAGATGCTTAACCAACTGAACCACCCAGGTGCCTCAGGAAAAGAGAATCTTAAGCAGACTCGGCACTGAGCGTGGAGCCTGGCACGGGACTCAATCCCATGACCCTGATATCACAACCTGAACCAAAACCAAGAGTCTTACACAACTACTGTGCCACCCAGGTGCTCCCCCCCTTTTTAAATTATTTATTTATTTATTTATTTATTTATTTATTTATTTATTTATTTGAGAGAGGTTGCCTGGTGGCTCAACTGGCTAAGCATCTGCCTTTGGCTCGGGTCATGATCCCAGGGTCTTGGGATTGAGTCCCACATTGGCCTCTCTGCTCAGTGGGGAGTCTGCTTCTCCCTCTCCCTCTGGCCCTCCCCCATGCTCCCGCATGCTCTCTCTCTCTCTCTCAAATAAATAAATAAATAAATAAATAAATAAATAAAAATCTTTATTTATTTGAGAGAGGGAGAATGAAGTGCTTGTTTTTAATAAGAAAAAGCCAGCACTAAAATTTCATTGTTGGTCCTGTTGTCATTATCCAGAATGATAAAAAGAATAATGTTCTTCTAGTCTAATTTTCCCATTCTGATACCATTTTGATGTTTTCAAACTCACAATTCAGGGCTAAATATTTCGTTGGACAAACAATGAGTTCCTTTATCGCCATTAATACTATCACTCTCCCATGCAGTGAGAGTCTAATAATGTAAGAGGACTTAGTTAATAATAATGGAACAACTCACCTGGTAAAATCTGCCCTGAAAATAGCTAAACCAATCTTCATAAGTTTAAAAGTTTTGCAAGTGAATTGTCTGTGATTGTAATTTTTAACATAATACATAGTTATTGATTGTATATGTTCTGGCATAGAGAGATTTGGTGTTAATCCCCAGGATAGAAAATGACCAATAATTTAATCTCTCTTCTTAGATATTTTTAAATTGACCTCTCTCAGAAATACTACCAATACTTCAAAAGAATTTGAGACTTCTTAAACACCAACACTTGGCATAGCTATGTGAGAAGTAATTTTCTATAACTTCTCAAGAAAACAATACATGATTCCATTATGAGCCTTTCTTTAAGAAAGAAAAAGTTACCTTCTATGTTACATACATATCTTTCAGAAATTCTCATATATTTTGGAGCACTGTAGGCAAATCTACCTAATTTATTTTTAGAAGGTCCTGACCTAAGAGATTTCAGGTAAAGAAACCCCTGAAATTCACAAGAAACTTAAGTAATTAAAAAGATTTCGGTATTAGGATTTAGGAGTTGCTTTACCAACTGTTTTCAGAGTTTGTTACCTGAAATTTCAAGCAATTTCTTACTTTTTAGATTGAAAAACACATTTCTGACACTGCCAACCAATCTGTTTGATTAAGTCAAATATCCTAGAGCCAACTGCCCTTGATTATTGTGGAAATTGGTGTTACTTTATTCTCGGGATGTTTTCATCTTTAAAAAAAATATCAATATTTTTTGAGTCTTTGGAGGCTCAATAAATAATATCCATTTTCTCTGCTCGCAATCTGAAGCAATTGGGTAATAAAAAAGAAAATACAGTAAGGCAAAAGGGAAGCCAAAATATCACCTTCATTATTGATAAAGCTAGTGTTAGAGAATGTGGTTCACATCCATAGGTAAGGGGCTTCTTAAACTGAGCATGGAGGGACGCCTGGGTGGATCAGTTGGTTAAGCATCTGCCTTTGGCTCAGGTCATGATCCCAGGGTCCTGGGTTTGAGTCCCGCATTGGACTCCTTGCTTGGCAGGGAGCCTGTTTCTCCTTCTGCCTGCTGCTTTCCCTGCTTGTGCTTCTCTCTCTCTCCCTCTGACATTAAAAAACAAAACAAAACAAAACATAACCAAAAAAAAAAACCTGAGATGGAACAATAGAACCAAGTCAACTGTAGGTGGTTCACTTCCAAGGGTTAAGAGAAAAGGGCTTGGTTGCACATATACAGTGTTTCTTTCCAGTTTCCCAATCCAATTGTCACTTTCCTCCACAGGGAGTAATGTTAAGCTCATGGGTGTCCCTATAGAAGTAAACTTTAGGAATGGAGATAAAGCATTCTACCAACACTATCCTTTCTAGGTTAATCAATTACAATGTTGAAATAGATCATCTACCAAATACTAATGTCTGTCCACAGTCTCTCTGATCATCGAGTGTGTAGTTTGCATGAACTGTGCTTATCCTGAAGAGTATAAAACTACCTGGAATCAGTGAAAAGACTAGATTCAATATTAAATTGTAAGTGTACTGAAATCCCTCCTGCTCTACCTCATACCAGTTACACACACAAACGTATTTTTATATTGTCACCAGAGATATTAAGGTATATTTACTCCTTTTTAAGGTATTCAGGATTGAGAAATATTACTCTTTAGAGCATGAAAGAATGTTGGACCTCATTTAATTAAGTGTAGTCATTGACTCTGCTCCTGATACAAATAAAGTTCATGGACTGAGAAAACGATGCCAGCATGTTGCAGATTAAAAGTTAGGGTCACACAGCTTTATCAGATCATGGCTCCTATCCCCTCTCTAGGTGAAAAGTCTCTGCTGTAGCAGGGCTGTCTCTGCTGACATGAAAGTGGGGTGCTCCCACCCACCTCTACCATGAATTCCAAAGGACTATGTGGTCCACCTGTTTATTTGGATTAATCCTCCTTAACTCATCACATCAACCTTTTGTTTCCATCAAGTGGATTTCCTTAGTGTATCCCTCACGCTATGCTTTTTCCTCACTTCCCTGGATTTTCACATCCTTTTCCTTTTTTCTGGTCTATCTTCTTCCCATTATCTTTAAGAATTCTGTGCCATAAAGATCAACTCTAGTTGGAACTTCTTGAAAATGTCCATCACTGCTCCAGCTCAGTGTCCATTGAACTATCTATTCTCAGAAATCCTAAAACACTTGTTTAAAAGCCACACATTCTACTTAGTTATATCACTTAGACCACTTTCCTATTAAACGGCTGAAGACCAGCTCTTTACACTTCTCTTTTATTCCCTGATGTGTGTACTACAGTATGCAGCAGCTTAAGAAGTACTAAAGTCAGCCAGACCGAATTCTAATGCCAGTTCCCTGGCACCTATTACTGGTACAATTTCCAGCCAGTTACTTACAAGCCTCAGTTTCTTAATCTATAAAATTGGTAAATAAATAAAATCTTTAAAAATGGTGGGGGAGGGAAGTGCTTGGGTGGCTCAGTTGTTAAGCGTCTGTCTTCAGCTCAGGTCATGATCCCAGGGTCCTGGTATAGAACCCTGCATCGGGCTCCCTGCTTGGCGAAACTGCTTCTCCCTCCCCCTCTGCCTGTTGCTTCCCTTGCTGTGCTCTCTCTCTCTCTGTCAGATAAATAAATAAAATCTATAAAGATTAGATGAGATGAAGTCTTCAGAGGACTGAGCATGACACCTGGACCGTAGTATTCAGTAATGTCAATTACTATTACCATTATTTTTTATGAATATTCATAGTTAAGGTGGACTTATGGAGGAAGTAATCTATATTTTCTCTAGAAACATATCCAGTGCTCACTCGGAAAGTGTACAGCCTTCAGGACCACTCTAGCGCCTTATAAGCATAAGACTGCTAAGGAATAGCCACTGGGACTCTGAATTCCTTACGTCCCATTGAAAGCCCATGGATCCATGAATTCAAGACTTTTCATAATAATTCTAAGATATTATTTGCCTTTTCCACCATCATTCTCTAATGAGTACACCAGGGGGTTTTCCAGAGGCTTAATGACATGTGATATTGCAATAGCCTGAATGAAGAAACAGATTTGAGAATACACATGTTTTTATTACCCAAAAATTAAAAATATTTATAAAACATGAAACAGTGCTACTCTTCTCATCGGATATTTTTTTTGGAAAGTAGTTTTGTTTTTAAGTTTCATAAAATTTATTATTTATAGTAACAATAGGATTATAGTTTTTTAATGAATTAATAAATATTTTCAAATCTGTCAATTATAATATTTACTACTGCAAATATCAATAGCTATAATGTACATAAACAAAAGTTCTTTGTGGTCTTCGGTAATTTACAAGACTGCAAAGGAATCATGACATCAGAATACTTAACTGCTGGTGTAACTGACACTCCCTGTATTTTATTGGGCCAAATATCAGAGGGATGCAATAAATACATGTACCAAATATGAATTGAAATTATATACTATTTCTCTTTGATTTTTCTAAGTTCTTTCTTTCTTTCTGGTCTTTTACTTGTATTTCCTGGTTCCATCGTCTTCTTAAAAAGAACCACCATGGATCTCATGAAGTAATATTGAGACATAAGAAAATACTTATAAAACAAATATAAATATTTCATAGTAGTGTGAGATTCTCTCATTTTTGACTAGGAAGTCTTTTGATCTAATGCTCTAACTCTAGGCAAGATTCCACTGAGACTTTAATAATAATAATTATATAATAATACGAGTATTATGGCTGTTACTTATTAAACACTTGTTATATGCCAGTCATTGCCCAAGGTAATATAAATGCATTATTTCACTTAATCTTCACAATAATCTTTTGATGTAGATAAGGTATTATTAACATTTTGTCTATGAGGAAATGGAAGCCCAATAAATTTAAAAGCTTAACGAAGGTCACACAGGTAGAAATTAAACTTGCTTTAAAGCCCATGTCTTGTCTATAGCCAGAATCAAAGCTCTTTCTCTTATAAGCGTTATCACTTAAAGTAGAAAAATTTCCCCAGCCCTTATTTGTTTAATGTTTTAAAAGTTTAGGGGTGCCTGGGTGACTCAGTCTGTTAAGCGTCTGCCTTGGGCTGGAGGCGTGATTTCAGGGTCCTGGGATTGGTCCCCACATCAGGCTCCCTGCTCAGTGGGGAGCCTGCTTCTCCCTCTGCCTGTCACTCCCCCTGCTTGTGCTCTCTCTCTCTCTCTCTGTCAAATAGATAAATAGAATCTTTAAAAAAAAGTTTATTAATATTCAGACTAGCAAATCTTTATTTTTTTAAAGATTTTATTTATTTATGTGACAGAGTGACAGCCAGCGAGAGAGGGAACACAGCAGGGGAGTGGGAGAGGAAGAAGCAGGCTCCCAGCGGAGGAGCCCAATGTGGGACTCCATCCCGGAACGCCGGGATCACGCCCTGAGCCAAAGGCAAATGCTTAACGACTGCGCTACCCAGGCTCCCCCAGACTAGCAAATCTTTAAAACCAAGAATACTTGTTTTATGTTTTTTTTCATTTATAATAATGGCATGGTGCTAACTTTATATATCATGATGATCTGAATAATCTTGCCCAACAAATTAGGTGTCAGTTAATTCTGTGTTCCTATGTATTAATTACTGATCATTTACCGTGTAACAAACCTAGTGGCCTAAAACAATAGTTTATTTTCTCATGGTTTCTTTAGGTCAGAAATTCAGAAAAGGCTTAGATGGAAATTCAGAAATAATTCTAGGTCAAGTTCTCAGGAGGTTGTAGTTATAGGGCTGGAAAATTTTCTCCTTCTTCCCTTCTAGGTTCTTTGGCTGGTCTAATAATTAAATTGATGTAAGACAGCTTAATAAAAAAAAACAAAGAAAATTATATAAGGGAGCCCTATAAAGATATGAAGACTCAAAAGGCAGACAGATGATTAAGCTTATGTAACATCCTGAACTAAGGAAAGGGGTAAGGGTCTGAGGTTATATATAAAGGGGTGGAAAGCCATTCAAGGGAAGACAGAAGATAAGTTTCCTAGGTAAAAAGTTATCTCTAGTAATAGCTCTCTTTATGGTATAGACTCCTTTTCCAGTGTAAATTCAGGCAGTTGAGGGGAAGGTAAAGAGCTTTTTTTCTGAATCTGCTGGGTTTTTGATTGCCTTTAGCTCAAAATAATCCTCATGTCAAAGTAGCATATTTTGGGGTGACAATTTCTGCTCTCCTTCATAGTCAAGATGTTGACCAAGGCTGCTGTCATCTGAAGGTTTGACTGTTACTACAGAATCCACTTCCAAAGACCTCACAGAGGTCTTCACAAGATTTCTTACCTCAACTTCTCCATAATGCTGCTTAAGGGTCCTCATGACATGGCACTTGGCTTCCTCCAGAGTGAGTGATTCAAGAAAAGCAAGGTGAAAGCTGCCATGTCTTTTGTGACTTAGCTTTAGATCACATATTAACATTTCTGCAATATCATTTTGGTTACACAGGTCAAGTATATAAAATGCAGGAATCAACTACTCCAGGGGATGAAAGCTAGGGAACAGAAATCATTGGGAATCATTCTAGAGGCTAGCCAGCACAATGTGTTTTGATTATTTGAAACACGTTTTAGATAAACTTCAAGTAATGAGCAATTCTGACCTTCCAACTTGATTTTCTCTTATTATTTTATCCACTTTCTACCTCTTCTACATTCACTAGTCTCCTCTCCTCACTTCAAGTCTTTTTTTGTGATATATTAACAGAATTAGGAGGAGTGGAGAGTAGAGAGGAAAGACCATGGCTTTGGAATCCTTTAGGCCCAGGCTTAATTTCTAACTTTCAATTTCCTTATCTATAAAATTAGAATATTTATACTTGCCTTACTGGCTTTTGGCAGAATTAAATGAGTTATCTATAATGTGCTAACTGTTCAAGAAATATTAGTCATGTTCAAATCAAATCTCTCTCATAATTTCTTGTTTTGGTCCTTTGAAAAATACAAGGTGAAACTAATTAGTAAATGCATGTAATATAATGTATTTCTTTCAAATTTTTTATTGACACCATCCCCATCCCTTTGCCTAAACAGTTACTGCAGCTCCAAGGAATTGAATGATCTGTTCATTTTACAAAGATTTTTTTTTCTACTTTTATATTCCAGAGGACCCATGGCATCCAGAAATATATTAGATGTAATCCTCATTGTTTTGTTTTTATAATGTGAATAAGATATCAGTACTTTTTCCCTGATTCTTGATAATATTAGTGTGTTTTGTGATAAGACGGTAGTTAATCTTAGTTTATACTATTATAGCAAAGGGAATAGAAAAGTTTGTCTTTTTTTTTTTTCCCAATTAGAGGTCATTTCCAGTCAACACTGCTACTGACTCAAACTATACTAAAAATATCAGAAAACACAGTACTTACCTATGTATTTCATTCATCTAAATAATGGCTTTAGTATTTTGCCTTCATGAGAACAATTAGTTATTATTGGAAAGGATATTGAATACAATGAGAAATGCAATATAGCTGTGATATAGGAGATCTTGAGTTTAGCATATATATGAGCATAATTTATACAATTTCAGTTCAATCTGTAATGTGAAATTGGTAACGGGGCTTGACATAACTGAAGCTTGATGCAAGAATGGCTTTCTTGTTCCATGTCTCAGCTATCACAATTTTAATGCTAAATGGTTTGTCATTTTTTATGAACGAGACATTTTCTCTTGATGACAAACTTAAGGAATAGTCTAGAATTTTATAAATATTGCAAATGTTATGTAAATTTTTGGTCACACATAAAGTAGCAATTTTCTTTTTCACTTGGATGGAATTTACTTTTAAGTATTTGAGTCACATACATAAATATAAGCCATAAATATTATTCAACACATGCTTCAGCATTTCCTTTTTCTCTTTTTCTGATGTTTCATTAGTGACATTTTTCAAATCAAATTTAGCTAATTCTTGGTTCAGTCTCCAAACAGGAAATCGGTTCAGTGAGCAGGGATCTGAATGACAAAAGAACTGCTCACTTAGAGGATGCTTTAAAATACTTTGGTCATTGAAAAAAAATGCAAGCCTCCAGATTTTTCTGACCTTAATGCTCTGATTTTTCAGTTTGGATTTAACTGTGAATGAAAAACTTTGAAAAGCCAAATAATCCATCAATATTGTATTTGCTAGAGCTTGAGTTTCATACAACATCAAAGTATTTTTATGGCTTTGATATTTTTTCCTCCCCTAATTATGTTAGCCCTAGATATATTGCATTTAATATTCTTTTCCTGGCTTGCTCTTATTAGCAGTTAACACTTCATGTAGAACATAGCTAGAATTCCTGACAGCAGTTACTCAACTTTTTTTGGCTGATTAATATGATAGTGCTTAATTTAGGGCAAAAACAAAATCAACCTGTAAATTGAAGTTTATCTGTTCTGTGTAGCTACATGTATATATGATAAGCAAATACATGTGTAGAAATACAGAGCTTCATGATAATAAGACCTGTAATGTTAAAAATAAAAATAAGTAAAAATTTGGTTTCAAAGAAAACAAGCTAAATTTAAAAAAATCAAAGGCACCTAGGGTCACAGCAGTCAGAAAAGGTCTTTTTAAGATGTAAACAGGGACATCTCATTACCCTGCCAAACCACTTTTGATGGCTTCTATATATGCATTTAGAACAAAATGCAAACCCTTAAACTTTGCATATAAGAAGCTCAAATGACAGGGTTCTGCCCTCCAGAAGATTATGGTCAAGTTTGGGACACAGGCATTAAACAAATACTCTTAAGTATGTAGTTATAAATTGTGTTAAGTGGAATAAAGCAGAATGAAAAGGGACTCCAAGAGAGGTTAACTTGAGGAACTGAAACTAGATTTGTGGGTCAAGGAAGGCCTGAGTTAAGATCTGAGGTTTGGAAGAAGGGTCCTAAGAAGAACACTCCAGAGGAGGGAAGAGTTTGTTTAAGAGCTTGAGAAAGGAAAGATCTTTATGAGCTGAAGAAAGCTCTTGATGACAGATTATCCAAAAAGAGTGCTATAATATAGTAAAAAATGTTCAATTTTACTAGTCAGAGATCATTCTTTATGTACCTCAGCACTTACTCTGTGCATTTTATAGTGTTTGGTATATATTAGATGACCAGTAAACATTTGATGAATAAGTACATACACAAGGTTAATGGTGACAATAACTAAAAAGGGGGGAGGGGTAATAGTAGCTACCTCATATGATTGTAAGTCATAAACGAAATAACTAATAGAAGGTCCTGATCTCAGAGCCTGGAACATAGAAGTGTTTGATAAATGCTTGCCTAAAAAAATTGAATTTCCTGCTTTGTTCTTGAACTATTCTAAATATTACATGAAATGTTGGAAGACATGGGTGCTTGGGTGGCTTAGTCAGTTAAGCATCTGCTTTCAGCTCAGCTCATGATCTCAGGGTCCTGGGATGGAGCCCCACATCGGGTTCTCTGCTCAGTGGGTAGTCGGCTTCTCCCTCTGTTCTCTCTCTTTTTCTCTCAACTAAATAAATAAAATCTTTAGAAATGTTGGAAGAAAAATTTTACAACTTTTAAGTGAAACAATTGTTATGTACTACCAAAAATTCTTGTTAATTACTTAAATTGGATGCTATCAGTGTATTTTCCTCTCTGGTTCCTACTTGGTTGGCAGAGCTAAATTCTTTTCCTTTCGCATACAAACACAAACACACTTTTGAATGGTTGGTAGACAGTGCATCATCAATAATGGTGTGGGGATAGGTGATGACCTCAAAGCTTGTATTTCCCTTCAGAATATCAAAATATGTGTCATTTTTAGTGGCAAAAAAAATTGTAAGTTTAGTTTTAAATACAGTTCTGAAGCTCTCTCTACTTACTCATCTTGGTTCTTCTCTTGAAGACTAAACCTATTATTACCCAAATCCAAGTTTGGCTGCCCTTCACTGAATAGCCAATACTCAAAAAATGAGTTTTTTTTAAAAAGGAATTTGAGTTTTATTCAGGATGCTGGCCACCTGGGGAGAAGACACTCTTGTCCAAGAGCCAAATCTGAGGTTTCTGCCTGATGTAGGGGTTTTTAGGGGTCTATGGTAGTTAATCAGTAGAGAAAGTGAAGTAGTCTGTAATATTTCTGTAATATTTCTTGACTATGTGCAGATTCACTGGTGTCAGCTATAGACATTATCTCAGTGCTTGAAGGTTGTGCAAAGGGGTCTGGTTCCTTAGTGCTCAGGAGTTGTGCAAGAGGGTCTGGTTCATGTTTGGTGACATGCACGAGTGCTCTGTTCTTTCTAGGAAAGAATGCATGATTTATAGATAAAGCAAGGTTAGTTAATCAATCACATGACTAAGGGCATTTGCTAAAGTTTAAAGACTAGTAGTTTAGCTGGAACAGCCAAGGTGGCTTCACTAACAGCCTTGCTTGTGGACACGAAGTCCTTGCCTTCTGATTATTGAAGTAGGAGCTCTATACTTCAAATCAGACAATTTGATATTTTCTTGTTTCTAAATAAAACTATGAAAATCCATGTTGTTGAAAGAAAATCTGTTTCAGAATTATTATTCTCAGTGTTTCAATCTCTTGCCAAATGGTAAGCAAAATACCCAGACAGATACATTCATTTTTCTTAGCCACCAATAGAATTCATTACCCAAATATGATAGAACGTTGTCAGTCATTTGGATTATTAGAAAATGAAACATTGATCCCTATGGATAAAATCAAAATATGTTCCATGGTTTCTATGAAATCATTTCTATAATTTTATTTCCTTAAATACGGCTAAGTTCAGTCCCTTCACCAGACGATTCCATTCATGGTTAGGTAAATTTAATGTCCTCTGTTGCTTCAGTTTGAACTTGAAACCTCAAACAAGTATCTCGCAAATGCCTGCCTTTGAATCATTGATTACAAAAACTGAGCAAGGCAGTATGGATGGCTCACTGTGAATTAATTACTCTTATTAAGAAAATAACATAAAGCCCTACTGGGTAAGACACAATAGAATCATTTTCATGTATTAACTACAGAGAAGTGTTCTTATTATATTATCACTTTTACATAAAAATATGAAAAGAAAAATGTCAAAAATAAAATAAAAAGTAAAATAAGCAAAACAGTCCTTCCATTTTTGTCCTGGGCACAGGACGTTTTCTTCTTGGGCACAGAACAATCGATTCTGGATAATGGATTATGAGCTAAAATGATGACCATTTTCAGGCCTGTTCCATTAAACCTCACCTGAATAGGGAGGATATCAAGAACTTAGAGGAGACAGACTCACAAGATAGAAAGCCTGGATCCTTAAATGACTACATGGATCAATCCTTCTTTCCCATCCCACCCCTAGCTCACTCCTCATGCCAATCTATAATGAACTGTGGGTGGCAAATAAGCTTCTGTTGTCTACTGCCACTGATATTTTGGGGTTGTTTGTTATTACAGTTAGCCTACCCTGAGTAGTCCAATGCCTACTTTTCTACAGAGAATGCTAAATTACTGAATTTAATCAGAATCCGTGAGTATTAGAGCTTCTAAGTCATGGGTTCTGGATAAATTAAATAGTAGTGAGACCTTCAAAATATTTACTATAGAAAAATTAATCATACCACAAATCTACTAGGGACAAGTTTAATGGAATTGCCTACAAAGTATTAAGACTTTACATATTCTGTGTAATGGAAGATCTCTTTTCAGGTGTTTTAAACAGTAAAACTCTTGATACACAGAAGGAATGCTACTTCCCATCACTATGCTGATGTTTCATAGCACATATTCTTCACGAACTGCAATACTCAGGAAATGTTGTATGGGGGGAAAAAAGAAAAAAAGCTAATCCCACAGGGAGCTAGTAACTGGCAGAGAAAGCTCAAACCCAAAATACTTGGGTAAGAAAGGCAGAAAGCAGTAGTACCACACAGCTTTCATCAGCAACCTGAAGCATATGGGAGTAAAGCATTTCCTAGAATTTAAGACTCACTACTTTCAGAGTGAATTTAAAGCAAGAGCAAAAGCAAAGATTGTGCCTTGACGGAAGAAGCAAACATCATTCCTCAGATGAGACCTCTAGAAAAACACACACAAGAGAATCCAAACTGGGACAAATCTCTCTCCTAAGATACATAGGTTAAGGGTTTGCAACACTTCCTTAGAAAGTCAGAAAGAGATAATAGAACCCATATGCATGCCTGACAGTGTTGCGTACAAAATGATGTAGAAAATATTCTCTTTACTAAGTGAGGCTTCAGCCATTTTCAGCAAGTTGTTTTAATGTTCACCTTATGTTCTGAATTTAGGGCCCTTCCTTGCTTTCAGTATTACAAGTACTCAAAAAGGCCAAAACAGGCAGTACTAAAGGAATCCTAGATTTACAAAGCTTGTTTCCACCAGCGTGCAGAATTAGTCGATGGATGGCCACTTACACAGCTCTTATCAAGCACACCTATCTAAACCCAGTTGTTGTCCACTGCTTACGTCCTCAGAACTACAGTGCACGAGGCACACGTTCAGCAAAACATGACCAAGATATAAAAGGGACACCTGTCCTGAGCAGTTAAAGCATAAATTTTAAGTCACTGCTATTATTAACCCCTAACAATTCTGTAGCCCCCTCAAATGGACCTCACGTTGGTGCTGTGACAGTCATTCATGAAACTTGGAAATTCTGGTTGGTATAATAGCATCATCTGTGCCTTTTTTCTTTTGGTCTTCTTGCAAACGAGTAAACTATAAGGAGACAGAGGATGTTTGACAAATTCCTTCAGAATATATCTGCTAGGCCACACTAGAGACGTCTAATCTATGGTTTTGCTCACACTGTATTTAAATTTGCCTGGTTGGAGTAAGAATGAGTAACATGAGCTCAGCAAGGACACTTTGCACAGCCTTGGGTCTGCCCATTTTACTGGGTACAGTTCAGAAAGAGAATTATTCTTTAAATAACTTTGGTCTCTAAATATCAAAGGAAGGCATAGGCTTTTCCCCACTGGAATATGACCAAAGACTGTGGCCTGTCATTCAATATCCACTATGAAGCCTGAAGTTTCCTAAGACCAAACTCAAAGAGAAGAACGATAAAAAGAAACAAAATGGAAAAAAAAATGCACCCATTGGGGCCATTCTGGGCCCATAACTTCCCAAGGAGAGGCTATGTGTACATGAATGACTAATGAATCTATTTACAAAGAAATAAAAATTCGATAAACCAACTTATTTCGGTTCTGTTTTACTTAATTTTGTTGTTGTTGTCAGCATTATAAGAATACCTTGTGTCATTGAATTTTTTTCCATTTGAGAAAATTTACTGATTGAATTGACTAGTCATTTATAATGCTGGGTTGATACAAAATGGGATGATTGAAACCTCTTCAGAGTAATTTCCCCTATAAGATGAAGTGATGATCACAGAAAAGCACACAGTAATTTCCACAACTATTTATTTGTTTATTGCTAACCCAGAATGCAGGCTGTATAAACACTGCATCGAAACAATTATCAAAGGTGAAGAATGAAGTTTGTCCCTTGTTCATTTGGTCTGCAGGGTATTGTAACAAACTGTTAAGTATTACAGTTAGTTTTTATCTCCTCACCACTTACCTAAAAGAAAACTGGAGAGCAAAAATAAAACAGGCACTTTGTATATTGTGCCATTGCATGAATCTGCTCCTTTAATAAAATAATGTACATTTTTCTGTAGGTTCCTCTGTAATGTTTATTTACAATTGAAAATTATTAACTGTGACAGATTTCTTTGTCATGCACCCTGGCTATTACTTCACCCAGAATATTATTTGAACTACTCCTCAGAGCACTCTCCTTTTGGGCAAAGCTGGACTAGCTCTCTAAGACATCTTCCTTTGCATGACCACCCTCCCCTTGCTTCCAGCACTAATATACAATTCATTGGGTTTGGCCATGGCCTTCTAAAAACTTTGCAACTGAATTGGATAAAACATGCCTGATGTTAAGCAAAGATGTGCCTGTAATACTTCTGAACATTAAAAATATTTCCCTGTATATTGATAATAAATACTCACTAGTTGATGCTCATGAGTGACTAACATATCTGAAGTTTTCTGTTCCTATTATTATACAACAAATATTCCTGAAATGTTTGAATGACACTTTTTAAAATTCTTTCACACAAATAACAAAGAACTAGAAATCACAGAAATAAAAAAAGCAACATATGTTTTTGTACCTGAGATTAGAGTATCACAATTCCTGAAGTTGAATTCCAAGTTTTTTGTTGATCTACTTTATGGAATTTCAGATCTCTGGAACTTGTTCATAATATATTAAAATAAAAAATAGGGTTGCCTGTTTGGTTCAGTTGGTAGAGCATGTGACTCTTGATCTCAGGATTTTAAGTTCAAGCCCCATATTGGGTGTAGAGATTATTTAAAAAATAAAATCCTTAAAAAAGAAAGAAAGGAAAAACAACAGTCATTAACTTGGTCATTATCCAAGATAAGTTGCTTTTTATTACTGTATGATAGAGATAAACCTCAACTTTGACTCAATTTGTTCCTAGGCCCCAATTATATGCATAGCCAATGTAAGGCAGCCCCTTATTTCCAATAGTTTCAGATTTGTAAATGGCAGTTACATTCTGGGAAAATTTATTTTATTCCATGAAACCAAAAATTGATCATTAAAGGAAAGTAAATGCAAATATATGATGTTTATACTTTCTTAAGTATGTAAAATCAAATTATCTTAAAAAACAAGATCCAATTATTCCTTCAGAGGAGGTTTTCTTTTTATTTCCTTTCTTTTCTTTTCTTTTTTTTTTAATTTTTCTTTCCCTAAGAGCTGGACTAGTAAAGGCTTCTTAAAATAAGATCAATAAAATCTGGACTTAAGAAACCATCTTCTTACCTGGTAAATCTCTCTGTGGCAAACAGAAGCATTTTTCATTTTCCAAGGACATTTGAACTACTTCCAAAATTTGTGTTATCTGTCTCAAAAATTTCCATTGACAATTTTATGACCACAAAAGTCTTTGAATGTTAAATTATGGGGGGGGGCCATTTCCAGAGTAATTCTTCTTCCTGAAATGTCCCCTGCTCTCTACTTCAATAAGAGCTTTATCACTGAGCTTCCAAGAACTACCAGCAAGCTCAGCTGAGCCATCATAACCCAGGATTAGCTAGGTAGTGTTGCCAGTGGAATTAGCAGAGCATGGGAATCCTCACCGAACCCAGTTCTTAGCCAGTTGTAATTTCAATTTTTGATCATTACCAAAGGGATCTAGTCAATATAACAAAAGTTATAAAATGTGTATGTCACAAGTTATAAACTGGAAGCTACCCACCTTTCAGAGTATCTTATTATCAAATATTTTATGTTTTTTAGTTACAAGTAGAATCTAGTTAGATTATGTGACACAGCTGTTTTAATAAATTCACCTTCCAAAATGCCTTAATCAATCAATCAACTAATTAATTAATTTTAAAACTTTTTTAAAAAATTATTTATTTATTTGAGAGAGAGACTGTGCACGAGCTGGGGGAGGGGCAAAGGGAGAGGAGAGAGAGAATCCCCAAGTGGACTCCCCACTGAGCCCAGAGTCCAATGCAGGGCTTGATCCTGTGACCCTGAGATCATGACCTGAGCCAAAATCAAGGGTCTGTTGCTTAACCAACTGAGCCACCCAGGCATCCCAAACCCCTAATTTAGAACTGAAGAGAGAAGATAAAGCACATCAAGCCAAACTCCTGCATGAGATAGGAGTCCCCAAAAGATGTTCACTGATTCTGTTAATGAATATGAGTGTATGTATTTCCTGAAACAGGAAATATATTGTATATACCATTACCAACTAAACAATTGTGCTATTCTAGTTTTTGGCCTTATGGGCTCACTCTACTAATTCAACATTAATCATAATCTTGGCTTTTATTTTGAGAACTAAATTTTTGTGATATTCAAACATGATATTAAGAAAATAGCTGTCTTTTCCTTTTTTACTATCAAATAAATGTTGAATTTTTTGAAATGAGTTTTCTAAATCTGCAAAGATGATCACATTTTTTTCTTCTTTGCCCTATTTTTATGGTTGAATTATATGAATAGATTTCCAAATATTGAACCATCTATCTGTCAGAATAGTCTAGATTATGCTGTAGTAACAAACATCCTTTTATCTCCATGATTTAAAACAGGGTTTCTCACTTGGCGCTATTGACTTTTTGGATTGGGTACTTCTTTGTTGTGGGGGGCTCTTCAGTGCCTTGTAGGATACTTAGCAGTATCACTGGCCTCTATCCACTAGATGCCAGTAACACACACCCCATATAAGTTGTGGCAAATGAAAATGTTTCCAGACATTGCCAAATGTTCTTTGGCGGTGTATGTGGGGGGTGGTCGACTCCAGCTGAGGGTTTGAAACAGTGAGGTCTTGTTTCATTCACAGCACATGTCCATCAAAAATTAGTTGGAGGCTATCCTTTAAAGCCTTCTTTCTGGAGTGCGGCTGATAAAGCTCCCACCAACTGGATCTTTACTGGACACAGAGTTGGAGAGAAAAAGAGAGGTTGTACAAATTGCACACTAGTTCTTAAAACTTTTGTGTGGAAATGATACATGACACTTCCACTCTGGTGAGCTTGGCCACAGGAAATCACGTGGTATTCAAAGGGAACTGGGAAATGTACCATGTGCCCAAAACACAGGGAGCCAGTTATATTTGCAGATCTGACATATTCATATTAGAATCTTATTTTAGAATCTGTCTTGAAGTGTAAATTCTAACTCAGGCCTGTTTTCTCAGAAAGAGTGTAAACAGCACACTTCATGTCTAAATTCCTCTCGTTTAGTCTGTTTTGTTGTTCACGCCTACAGACCTACAGGGTGATTGTATTGGATTGATGTATTTTTTTATTACTCTTTCACTGTATGTGAATTACTTCTTTTTTTTCCAGTTAACCATTTACACTTGTGCAATCCACAGGAGAATATCAGTGTTTCAATATTTGTGGGTTAGGTTATTTAAACAATGTGCGTGAGACAATAGCTAAATCATGGAAGGAGCCGAGATGCCCTTCAACAGATGACTGGATTAAGAAGTTGTGGTCTCTATATATAGAATGGAATATTACTCAGCCATCAGAAAGAACGATTACCCAACATTTGTATCAACATGGGCGGGACTGGAGGAGATTATGCTAAGCGAAATAAGTCAAGCAGAGAAAGACAACTATCATATGATTTCTCTCATCTATGGAACATAAGAACTAGGATGATCGGTAGGGGAAGAAAGGGATAAAGAAAGGGGGGGTAATCAGAAGGGGGAATGAAACATGAGAGGCTATGGACTATGAGAAACAAACTGGGGGCCTCAGAGGGGAGGGGGGTGGGGGAATGGGATAGACCGGTAATGGGTAGTAAGGAGGGCACGTATTGCATGGTGCACTGGTTGTTATACGCAACTAATGAATTATCGAACTTTACATCGGAAGCCGGGGATGTACTGTATGGTGACTAACATAATATAATAAAAAATCATTTAAAAAAAATGTGCGTGAGAAATATAAAAAACAAACCATCAAAAAACTTCAGAAGGAAATCTAAATCTGTACTGAATGGAATGACTTCACAGTCAAGTTGACAGGCTGAGGGTGTAGAGTATGGTCCTTCCAACCATCTGTAACCACAGCCCTCTCCCCACCCTTGTTTCTAGTCTGGGGCTCCTTGCTTCTTCTATTCTCCTTTGATGAAACTCTATGGTTGTGTCACTATAGTAAAGCTCACCTACTATTAAAAAGTGCAGCTGTAAATAATTATATAAGGTGTTGTTCATATAAAATAGTGCTAATAATATATCATGCATTGTATGGGGAAGAAGAACGTTTCCCTTCTCCCCTTCTAGATTCTTTAGCTGGTCTAATAATTAAATTGATATATTACAGATTCACAGGAGAAAAACAAATTTCATTTTGTATGTACAGGATCCCTAAAAACATGAAGCTCAAAGAAGTGACCAAAACAGGCAGCTTTTATACCTTTTAAACAAAGAAACAATAAATTTGTGAAAAATTGACAAGACAAAAAAGTTTGAGCTTAGGGTAGTAAATTAGTGAAGAAGTAACAAGGTTAGCTTATACTGCCTTCTGGGCCCTAAATTCCCTATCTCTGGTAATAAGGATGTCTTTTTTCCTCCTGGTACAGGGAGGGTACCTTTCACATGGGAGATTTATTTCCTGTTTTCAGGGGGACAAAAGAATGTCAGAGTGTCTCTCTTATACCAGCTGTTTCGTAAGTAACTTTAATTCAAAATAGTCAATATGCCAACATGGCATGTTTTAGCATGGCATATTCTCTCCCCTTCAGTTGTAATTGCATTTTCAAAATATTTGAAGTCTGAAAACTGGAAACGTGAGGCAGACAAATGTCATTTCTTATGCAATCATTATGTAAAAGCTTTATGTACCATTCTCACTGATTCTTTGTGTAATCCCAGGGATGTAATGCTATAACAATTTTATAAATAAGTAAGCCACCCAAAGTTATACAGCCAGGAAGAGATAAAGTCTGCATTCACACTTTGCCCAAACTTTTTCAACTTTCCCACATTTCCTCTCTAAAATTTCTCAAGGTATTATAAAGAATCAGGGTTTATTAATGACAAATTTTACCCTGGATACCTTAGGATTCCCACATTTCCTCTCTAAAATTTCTTAAGGTATTATAAAGAATCAGGGTTCATTAATGACAAATTTTACCCTGGATTCCTTAGGATTATAATTTTTTTTAATTGTACTAATTGACAAATAGTTATTCAATTTGTGAGTTGGTAATATTTGTTCACTATGGAATATTTAGAAAACACAGAATTATGGAATGTAGAAAAAAATTGAGCAGAAATATATCCACGAAGAGATAATCATTGTGAATATTTGGTGTATAATTGTATGCATATTAAAAATATTAAATAGGTATAATTTTTCTAACTCTAAAATATAATTTTAATAACTATGTGATTTTCTGTTTTAGGAATGTGCCATAGTAATTTAAAAGTCCTTATTCTTTTGCACATTAATATTGTTTCTAAAGGTTAGCTATTAAAATAATGCTGTAGTGATATCCTTGTATATAGCTTCATGCTCAACCGTGACTGTTTTCTTAAGATAAACTTCCAGAAGAAAAGATGCGTAATCTTAAGATTTTCACAGATAATCCCAAAATATCTTATAGATATTGTTAGCAATAGTGCCTGTTTCTCAGCAATTTCTCCAATATAAGGAAAATTAATTTATATCCTTTGAAATGTTTCCCATTTAAAAAACAGAAAATAGTATTTTATTTTAATTTGCATCTTTTTGATTTTAGTAATTTTAACTGGTTTGGGGGGGGCGTTTGGCTATTGTTATTTCCTTCTGTATGAGTTGCTTTACCTGCCCTTTGCCCATTTTCCTAGTGTAGAGGACTTCCCCCCAGAGTCTTCTACCATAAATTCTGTTCAGGCCTGTTATTTTCTCCTAACACACCATGTTTGCCTTCCAGTATAGCAGTTGATTAATATTTAGAAAATCACAGCTTTTTCGTGGATTAGCTCACCTAATCTAGTTTTATAGATCACTAGAATATAATGCTTGGAGTCCACATATTGGGTTTGAATCCAGGCTTAACTACTGAGCTAGCTGTGGGACTTCAGGCAAGTCAGTTTATTCCCTAAGGCTTAGTTTCTGTTTCTGTAAAACATGCATAATAATTTTTATCTTCTGATATTGGTGTATATGTTACCTGGCATAAGAAGTACTCAGAGTAAACTTAGTTATTGTTTGTATTGTGGTTGGTCTTAGTATTATTAAATATGATGGCACTGAGCTCCAGGAAGGCAAAGTGATCTGTTAACTAATCTTCATCAAGGATCTTCTTTCACTTTTGTGCATTCTTTTTGCTTTGTTACTCTGCTTTTTATAGATAGTGCCTAACCTCAAGGATGGGATTCTAATAAGATAAATAAATAATGGAGCAGGTATTTTTAAAGGAGTGAGACATCATATCATGTCTCAGATAATACCAAGTAAGGCAGCCATTCTTGTGCTTGTGTGGATGGTGGATTCATATATATAGCTCTAACATCTTACTACGTAGTAGAGCTTCTGATTTTTAAGACAGAAGCACATGTAGAAATACCTGTTTGACAAATTTGGGGACCCAAAACAAACATAAACAAAACATAAACAAACAAAACCCAGGATGCCAAGAATTAAGATTACCAGCAATGAGAAAATACACTTGATATGTTTTACTGAATATGTGATATTATCCTAAATTATCCATCTATCTTTGATCACTTGGCAGCTCTATCTATCTATCTATTTATCTATCTATCTATCTATCAAGAGATACATATGTAGGTATATCTTCTTAGGTATTGTTCTACGTTGGTAATTGGTAAATAGTTTGGGCTTCTATTTTTGCCTCTCATATGGGACATACTTACAACAAAAATTTTTCATTTAAAAAGAAAGGATCCTGTATATGACCAGCATACCCATTTTTTGATGTTTGTAAAGGACCACAGGTAGATTTTATGTGCTAAAGAAAAAAGGCTAGAAAGAGCCCTAGTAGAATATGCAAAATGTTTGAAGGGTAATGCAGTCATGATGGCAGTCAATATCATTCATCTTCCATGGATTTTAAATCTTTGCTGAGAGAGCATGTGCCAGTAAGAGGAAATTATTGGCTATTTAGATAATTGAAGTCAAATTTAATGGATTCTGCTATTAACCAAAATTGAAAGATTTCTTAAGTTGTTTCCCTAAGATGAACAAAGAATAAATCAAATATATGTTTGTGAGACTTAGGTAGCTTAAATTAATGTTCCTTATAACCATTTTATCCTAGTGTTTTATTCCACCTAAGTCTTAAAGAGAAATGTAGACAACTAAGGGATTTTTATCCTTCAGAAGCTTACAATATAGTGAAAGTATTTTTTAAGCAAAAGCAGGCTAATTAATAAAATATATAAAAACAAACTGTTATCAGTGTTAGGAAGAAAACCAACAAAGGGCCAAGATGGAGGATCTACAGGGAACCTACCCTATAGATAGGATGCCAGGAGGAACTGACGGAAGGCCACTGAGACTTCACATAGGGCTACAGAGGCAGACAAACCACCCCTTACACAGCCATCTGGAAGGAAGGAGATGGATTTTATGTCAACCGCAGTGGGAAAGTCTAGAAGGGCTTTAATCAGGGGAGTGAAGTCATATAAAGATACTTCAAGGAATACAGTAACTATAATCAACCAGTAAGAGGAAACAAGACGTAAATGAGGTTATTAGTGGGAAACCTTCCCCACAGGAAAAGGGAATCCCTGAATAGGAAAGTATGAAGTGTAGTGCTTTCCTAGCTTCTTTCTGAACTATGAAAGTCAGAATTGTATTATACATCTATGAGTCATATACATTAGACTGAATTATACCCAGAATTTTTTTGAGAGTACAGATAGATGTTTATAATGCAAATAAAGAAATGAAGAGATGAGGAGAACACAGAGAAAGGGCAGTCAAGGGCAAAATAAAGGGAATTTGTGAAATTCTATGCAGCTGTAGAGCTACCCGCCAAAAAAGCAAATAAAATGGAAATTATGGATGGAGTAACTGAAAACTACAGGAAAGATGAAAGTGCACTTTGATTGGGCTCGTAGCAGAAGTTGAAAAGTTAGGAATCTGGAATAGGTAATGTTACAGGAATACACTGGAGATAAACATCCATAGAGGAACAATTCTTCTTTGGTAGAAGGAAGGAAGGAAGGAAGGAAGGAAGGAAGGAAGGAAGGAAGGAAGGAAGGAAGGGAGGAAGGGAGGAAGGGAGGAAGGGAGGATGGAAGAAAGCAAGAGAGAGGGAGAGAGAAAGAGAATGCCATATGTACATTTCCGTAACTACTTTTTGTCTAAATTGGGGGAGGGAAGGAAATACGCAGGTTTTTCTTTCAGTAAAGTATCATGACTTGATTCCATGTAGTATAAGTACACCTGACTTCATAGATTTCATGATGTTCTTACTCTAAGGTGACGAGTACAGTGCATAAGCTTATTTCTGGTCCCTCAGGGTGCATCAGTACCTTGGCATCACATGCAGGAGGATACAACTTCTGTGTTATTAGATTAAGAAAAAAACAAAGAAGAGACAGAGAGTGAAGAAACTTGGTTATAACTATTTTTAAAGGAAATGGAAAACAAAATTGATTGAGACTTGGGATTTGTTTTCAGTTTATTTTTTGTGTTTAAACTTTTATTATAGAAAATTTCAAAAATATGGAAAGTCAACAGAATAATATAATGAATGCTGTATAACCATCACCCTGTTCTGTGAATTGTCAACGTTCTGCTATTCTTTTTTTTTTTTTTTAAGATTTTATTTATTTACTTGACAGAGATAGAGACAGCCAGTGAGAGAGGGAACACAAGCAGGGAGAGTGGGAGAGGAAGAAGCAGGCTCACAGCACAGGAGCCTGATGTGGGGCTCGAACCCATAATGCCGGGATCACGCCCTGAGCGGAAGGCAGACGCTTAACCGCGGTGCCACCCAGGCGCCCCTGTTATTCTTTTATCATCTATACCTCCATCCATTTACCACACCATCTTGATCACTATTGCTTTTTGTAATTTGAGAGTTTAAAATGTGTTTTTTATGTTAGTACAGTGTTAATTCTTAATTACGGTATGTTATTATATAGGGGATATTATCCAACATTAGTTTATTTATGGCAAATATGAATTTGATGGATTTGGTAGCAATTGAGATAAAGCAGAACAATCCTTTTTGGTCTTGCTTGTGTTTTGTCCTGATTAAACTTGAAAATTAAATGGTTTGGATCTTTAGGAAGAGTCCTGGACTGGGAAGGTTTGGGGATCAGGCTTCTAGACTTGTGCTCTTCTACTAACTGGCCTTGTGATCTTAACTGTTCTGTGACTTAGTTTTCTCCTATTAACTTGAGCTGGCTGAATGTGATACTCCCCAAAGTAGGCTCATATTTCCAAGTGGCTTATACTTCTCTTTACCAAACAATGACCCGTATACTCCTCATCATCTGCTCAGCATCCAATCTGCCCTTCAAGGAATGGTTCAAGGTTTTCGTACTGTTGTTGGATCCAATTCAATTCAATTCAATTCAATTCAACCAATACTTACTGATGGATTATATGTCAGGCACTGTTCTCAGCACTGAAGATAAAAAGTGACCAAAACTGACTCGTATCCCTAACTTATTATGCTTTCATTCGAGTGAGGTGCCACCTAATGGAAGGTGAGATGAGATAAAAGTGAGGTGGGACACTCAGGAAGGGCCTCAGCTTAGAAGATAAGTTTGGAATCAAGATGGGAAGGAATGAGGGAGCTGAGTGTTTGGATATGTAGAAGAGCCTTCCAGGCAGAGGGAATGTGATAACAAAGATCTCATGGTGGTGTCTGCCTGCTGGTCAAGGAGGGTAATGAGGAGGCCAGTGTGGCCAGAACCCAGTGAACAATGAATGAAGCATCAGGTATTGGGAGTGGCCAAAATATTGTGAATGGCTTCATAAATCATATTATGACATTGGTTTTACTCTCCGTGAGATGGGAAGCCTTTGGGGTTAAAAAGAAGTGATAGGATTTGATTTATGTTTTAACAAGCTATCGGTATGGCTGAGAGGAGAGCAGAAATGAGACCAGTTAGGCTACAGCTATCATCCAGATTAAACGTGAGAGTAACTTGTTGCAAGTGGGAGTAGTGCAAAAGGGTTAGATTCTGGATCTATTTTGCAGGTACAGTTGACAGATTTGCTCTGGGGAGTGAAAGACAGAGAGAAGACAAAGGTGATACCAAGTATTTTGTTTGTTTGTTTGTTTTGTTTTGAGTATCTGGACGCATAGAGCTGCTATTAATGAAGAGGTAAGAGTCTGTTGGGGGATTGGGGTGTGATAGTACTTAACTACCGCCTCTAATACACCCACGTGATCCACAAATGTCCAGTAGCCCCTCTCTGTCACTCTCCACCTGCTTCCCTAGCACTCTGCTTCACCATTTCTCTGTCTCTCTCTGTCCCACATTCTCAATGTGTACTTGTCTAGAATATGAAATATCAACCAGGGAAGTGTCCAGAACAATTCACAGAGACTGAAAAAGAAACTGTTCATCTTTATCCTTTAGTGTTATACCATATTGTGTGACCCTTCAGGTTTTCTGGAAAACTGCATAAAGCTTTAAAATTGGAATGGATCATAAAGAATATCTTGTCCACCTTTTCACTTTATAGATATGGTCACTTAGCTCAAATAAGTTAGATGACTCACCTATGGGACAGGAAAGAGGAGAAATAAATAGACAGCTTTCTTAAAAGCAAGAAGTAAAGATATGGCCATGAGAAGAGCAATTATGTGAGTAAATGACATAGTTTTAAATCCCAAAAAAGAAAACAAATAACAGAGTACAAAAATGTTATATATATGCCCAGAGAGGAAAAGTGAGTGGTATCAAAGGCAGTAGTTTTGACATGGATGTCAAAATAGACAATTCATTGTGCAAAGCTTTTGTTAAAGTCTTTTTGAGTCAATAGTTTTTTGAAAAAATACAAGTCTTCAATTTCTTTTCATTAATGCCTCTTAGGACTTTTCCAGATTTGTAGAAATTAAGACAGAACACTTACACAACGTTATACTGTTGACCTATACAACCAACAAAAGTGATTTCTAAAACAAATGTATTTAATGTCTATTTTGTTTAAAATTCAGACTTGCCTAAACCTAATTTACTTTTAAAGAATCTAACTTGAAGCAGAACAAAATTAAAAGCATTCTTCTTACGTGGATTTTTATCTCTTTTTAAAATATTTTAATTGGTGTCATTTATTTTTCGTTTTCCTAAGTTAAATGATAGCTTCAAAACCATGTTGTAACAAACTCTCTGGTGATTACTATTATTTACCTAGTTAGTTTGAATTTTTGTGTGTATTTTATGTTCATGAACATATCGATATAAATGTGAGTCAAGGGTAATAGAAATACTTTTCCTCCATAATTTTACATATATGCATGAAGAAAAGGCCCGTTTATCTTAACTCAGGCACAAGCATGCCTAGATAGAACCTTTAGAATGATGCAGAAAGTAGTTAGCGGTTGCATTATTTAATGGAAAGGAAAAATACAGGGGAAAAAAAAAAGAAACAAACCTGGTTTACACTTAATGATTACCTTTCTTTTCTTTTCTTTTCTTTTCTTTTCTTTTCTTTTCTTTTCTTTTCTGTTTCTTTCTTTTTTAAAATTCCATGATTCATTACTTGCCTGTAACACCTAGTGCACCATGCAATACGTGCCTTTATTACTACCCATCACCAGGCTATCCCATTCCCCCACCCCCCTCCCCAATGATTACCTTTCTGAGTTCAGTTTTCTTATCTGAAAAACTGGAATTACCATACTTACTGTAGCTACCTGATTAGCGGTTATAATGACAAAATGAGATAATGCCTTTGAAAGCTCTCTGATACACTGTGACAATGTTATTAATATGCCCATTCAGAAAACATATCAACTTATCTTTTTCCTGATGGGAAAAGACTAAATTCCTAGACTCAATCAACGAAGAAAAGCAGTATCTCCAACTTCTTTAAATAAAATCTGTGTCTGTTTGCTTGACATTTTAAAGAAGTAAGCCACATCCTGTGTGCTAGAATAGAAATATAGTGAGTTTTTCTTCAATTCTTAAAATTAAATGTGATTTCACTACAGTAGTTATTTTGCTATTTATTAATGCACACAGGTGTTCATTGGTACAGAGATGCTCTCTAAAAAATCCGTTCCTGGGACTCAGCACTGGTAGGTGTGAATGCCTGAGGAAAGAGAGTTCCTTAATCCGAGAGCCAGCAATTGACACCTTGTGGATTCACCCATTGGAATTCAATTAAATTTTATTGAATTCCAATGGAGAAAATCTATAGGGGGCAAAGCTCCAGAGCTACTATACAGTGGAACTTCCTTCCAAAACTGGAAACCAATTTTGAAACTTACTCTTTCCAAAATAGCACTGTAAATGAATAGGCTATCAAGGGACAGCTATAATTATGTTTTTTCACATCATGTGAAAACACATACACTTTTAGAGTGACACATTTAACCATCTCCAAATCAAATCAACAACCTCCCAAAATAAAGCCGACATGGCTGTATGTCATGAATCATTTTGGAAAACATTCTTTTTCTTGATGCTGGCCATTTCAAGACACCTTTTAGATTTTATTTTAGCATCAAAATTTTGTTTTGTTATTAAAAGCTACACCAATCTTTATTCAAGTATGGGTCTAAGTCTTTCCATCCTTGAAATTGATCACCTGGATGATTGTGTCTTAAAGAACAGTAGTAAGACGGGATGCCTGAGTGGCACAGTCGTTAAGCATCTGCCTTCAGCCCAGGGCATGATCCCAGCGTTCTGGGATCAAGCCCCACATCAGGCTTCTCCACTAGGAGCCTGCTTCTTCCTCTCCCACTCCCCCTGCCTGTGTTCTCTCTCTCGCTGGCTGTCTCTCTGTCAAATAAATAAATAAAATCTTAAAAAAAAAAGTACAGTAGTAAGATGACCAATTAACTCGTACATATTAGTGAGTACCTATTATTTTTCAGGTTAGATGCCGTGGGGAATAAGAGCATAAGAGACGTAATTCTTACCTTTAGGGTGTTTGCAGACCACATGGAAGATGAGAATAAAAATTTTAAAAATGGAATACTCTAAGAGTCATACAAGAGTATGGTCAAAATTCAAGAACAGACATGAGATTAAAACAAACAAACAAACAAACAAAAAACCTCTCATTTACTGACTCAGAATCTCCAAGGATGGGGCTTAAGAATTTTTATTTTTATTTTTAATTTTTTTAAAGATTTTATTTATTTATTTGACAGAGATAGAGACAGCCAGCGAGAGAGGGAACACAAGCAGGGGGAGTGGGAGAGGAAGAAGCAGGCTCATAGCAGAGGAGCCTGATGTGGGGCTCGATCCCAGAATGCCGGGATCACGCCCTGAGCCGAAGGCAGACGCTTAACCGCTGTGCCACCCAGGCACCCCAAGAATTTGTATTTTTAAAGCAGCCAAGAAGATTGGGAGAGATAAACAGGTTTGGAGGCCACTGGTATTCCACTTTGTCTCTTTCCAGTCTCTCCTCCAGCGATCTGCTTAGTGCTCTCCAGGTTTACAGAAAGACCTCCTAGGTGCCACATCCATAAGCCTCTCCCCAGGTCTTATCTGTTTGACCCACAGGCAGTCTGCGACACAGATGATGGCTGTCTCCTCATTTTCTTTTTCTTTTTCTTTCTTTCTTTCTTTCTTTCTTTCTTTCTTTCTTTCTTTCTTTTTCTTTCTTTCTTTCTTTCTTTTTTTTGATAGTCTTTCTCAGTGTCATTTAATGGCTCTGAATCCTTTCCTTCCACCTCAAATACTGATGTTTCCTTTTCCCTTTTCTTACGCCTAGTCTCTTGCTGGGTGTCATCCCCCCATTCTTTCACTTCAGTGAGAGCACTCAGTTATGCCCTGGATGACTCCTAATACTACATTCCCAGGTCAGACTTCTTAAAATCTCCAGTTGGATTTCTGGCAGTTTCTCCAGACTCAAAATTGTTCAAAAGCAAACTCATGTTATCTATAGCCTTTTATCAAAGGACTAACCCATCCCTCATTGACTGTAGGATGTAAGATGTAAGGTGAAATGAGGTAGGGACAAAGGAGAATGGGAAATGAGATGCACTAGACTCAAGCTAGGAGTTAGTCACCTTCAAATTGTCCTTGTACATGATTGTACATCCCTTTGTTTACTAAGACCTGTTTGTTCTACCTAAGGGATTTATGATGAGTCCTTCCTTTCTCCTCCCACTCCCCTGTCCTGTTTGATTGTTGAGGACTCTCCTGAGTTGGAGGAGCCTCAGATTGACTCAAGTTTGTGCTATCTTTAATTTCACTCGATATGAATTCTATTTCTTAAATTAACAATCCAAAACTTCAAGACCTTCCCACATTTCGAAAAATCTGATTCATGCTTTTATTTTAATTTCATTTTTATCATGTTCATTATTTATGAAGTTGTCTAAAACTTAGGGCAGTGTGCAGTTTTAAAGAATCATTTAGACAGAAAATCCAAGGAGTTACTCTAACTTAGGTCTTTAATATAAGAAAAATAGCAATTGAAGAGAGATATTTACATTGCGTCCATGAAGATTTCAAAGCAAAAATTCTTCAGTGTCTAAGATCTGGTTCTGGGGTGTTTTTGTTTGTTCGTTTTTTGTTTTTTGTTGTTTTTTGTTGTTGTTGTTTTTCCCTCAAGCCATCTGGTTTGGTGCCTGCTAAGCTAACAGGATATTCTTCCTGATGTTAACATCCTTTGCTTTAGCTTAGTCCTAAGCATTATTTCTTCTATTGTAAAACATTTTTTTCTTATTTTAACTTTTTAGTACATCTTTTTTTTTATTATGTAGGCTAACCTTAGATATTAGATAACTGTAGATATTTGTGCTGTAGATAATAATAGAAATTTTAAGATTTCCCCCCTTATAATTTTTAAAAAGTGAGTTGTTCCTCAGTTCAGATCTCATTTTCCTATGAAGAGCAGTGATGCTTTCAGTGTCCTTTCTCATTTCCTTTTATTTAGTGGGTGGGGAGAAATTTCTGCACATTTATATAGGCAATAATTCAGACATTTGTGCAAATTTTCTCACATAGAATACTCTTCACATTTAACCCTCTGCTATAGTCTTACTTCTGGATCTCACAATCAGAAGAAATGAATAAGATGAAGTAAATTGTCTCAGCAATCAGAAGTCATTCCTCAAGCAATCTATCCGAATATCATTTGTGAGGCGTCTACACAAATGACAACTTCTCTGCTTGCTCACAGAGCCATGTAAATTATGCATGCAATTTCCCTACAACTTGTCAGTCACCTTGCTTTTATTCAGAGGAACTCAAGCAGTTATGGCACTTTAAGGTGAGGCATAAGGAATGCAGGGCTAGAGGATAGTTTTGTCTATCTTTTCTGCAAAATGGCCCTTTGCTGAGACAGTACTGACAAATACTGCAGTTGTCACCTGCTGGTTTACCGGGGGAACCCTGCCTTGGAGCTTCCTCGAAAACCTCACACATCTCATAAGAAATCTTAAGAAGTATACATTTGAAAATAATATAAGAACCACCCAGTATTCCACAAGGAAATAAGAAGGTCAATATTGCGAGCTTGGGTTTTGGGTTTCTTTTATTTGCTGGGATTATTGACAGTTGTATTTTGAAATTTAAAGAGGTAGATGAGCATTCTGCATATGTGACCAAAACAGGAAACTTATTAGGGCTTAATTAAAACACATGGCACTCAGAGTTACTTGAAAAGCATTTGGACCTGTGTTTTGGGTTTTCAATATTTTTCAAGAAAATTAAGGTGGACTATAAATTTAGGTTCACATACACACACACACACACACACACACACACACACACAGTGATATGCAAGAGATGGCTAGCATTGCCTTAAAAGAGCTATTTATGTACATCTCTCCCCATCTCCAGTTCAGTGACTTTAAGTTGATAGCTTGAAATTGGCTATGGTGGCATATTTACTCTGCAGAAATTGACAAATGCTACCAATCATTTTGTTTGTTTGTTTCTTGTTCTTTTTCCCTAGTGCCAGTTGTTAAACATTGAGCAGCACATCACTGCTGTAACAGGGCATGTTTTCCTCAAATTTCCATGACGGTTGCAGGACTTTCCACATTTGTCTAAAATATCACTGTAGAGTCATTCAATGAAGATTTAATTTCTATATAGCTTTATTCCCAACTTCTGTCCCAGAGGGTGGCAGCATGGTGCAATGAAAACTACCTGGGGCTTTGTATTAGAAGGTATTGCTAATCCCTGCTCTGTCCCTTTGCTTCTTTGACTTTGGAAAAGCTCACTGAGCCAAAAATTCTTCTTCTTAAAGTAGGGGTAGTAATATTACCATGGAAATTAAATGAGATGATACAGGTGGAGTACGTAGCAGAGTCAGATTGAGTCAATGGGAGCCCACCCTCCCCAGTATTGTGGACTAATGGGGTTTGATAGTGAAGGGTCCTCAAGAAATGTTTTACTTCTTAGTCTCATGAAACCAAAATCTATGAGCTGGGTGAGATCTCGGGAAAAGTTCAGTATCTTTACTGCACAGAGAAAGCCATTGATAGTAAATGAGTAATCCAAGGCCAGGGTCTTTTGAATTCTAATAAAGTTCAGTTGCACTTTCTCTCTTCTCCTATGGTACCACCCCTAGGCCTCTGGATAGATGATTTAACTATTTCTTCTCCCTTTTCTCTCTTTGTCTACCCTCTCTTCATTCTTTACCTTATTCTTCTCCCACTTTCTTAATCTAATTTAATTTGATTTTGATTTTATTAAGTTGCTCTGGTGCCTTGAGAAAGGTAGATTACTTGACTAAAATTTAGACCTCTGCAATAGTCTATCTTACTTAAACAGTGAAACCTCTGATGATAAAAGATATTAATATCAATGTCAGGTGAATTGAAGACGTGTGAGCAGATCAGGTGACTCATAGAAGATGACCTATAGGAAAAAGGAGCTATTTAATAGGTTACTTAGGAAGAACTAAAAGGAAAATCCTATTTCCTGGGAGCTTGTTATGTGCTATATTCTGTGCTAGCAATTTCATGATTGTACTTACTTTTAGATATTGTATTCTCTTTTTTACTGATGAGCAAATTGAGGCATACTGGCCTTAAGCTATCTTGCCCAAAGTCATACAGTCAATTTTAGTGGAGCTATGATTCAAAACCAAGGTGACCATCTACTGCCCCTTTTTCCAATGCTAGGTTAGTCAGGTCAGAGTATATTGCCCCCCCCCCATTCATTTTCCTTCATGATTTGAAATCGGGCTTTGAAAGAAATATGCTTTGTTGAGTTTAGTCCATTTAAATAGACATATTTCAGGCAATGGTTTAAAATTCCTAGAAACCGTATTTAGTTTCTACTTCCAAGGAATGTTTACATTTTAAGAGATTGTACAAGCCATCCAAATCACTAAGACAATAAGTGTTACTTCCGGTAACACACACAAATTTACACAGTGCATTCTACTGAATTTTGGTTTTGTTATGAGATGAGAATCAAAATCAGGAAGGGTTTGGAAGGTGATAGAGAAAGTGCCATTTAAAAGGAGTAATTTAAAGGGCAGAGGAAGGAGGGGTGGAAAGTATAGACAACATATTGTACCCCCTTCACAATCCTGTCTAGCCTCAGCTGAGGCAAAGTTTGCTTTGTAGAGCAAGAGACCCCATTTATGCCCCCTCTATGTCCGTCTGATGGGGTCTGCAAGGTCAAGTAGATGAAAGGCTATAGAAAAGCATGAGCCTCTGGAGAAGATAAAAGATCACAATTCATCCGAGTTTTCAGAAGTCAGAAGTGGGATGATTCATTATGAGATCAGAAATGCAGATCCATGAAGGACGGCTGTCAACAATGGAATTTATTTATGCCCACTCAGTACAGAAAGCTCTTCTGCTTGTGCTTTGGTCTCTTCAGTCGTATGAAGCATATTCTTGTGAGGATTCATAGTATCTCATGAATTGCTTTCAGAAGACTTAGAAATCATCCAGGGAGGACCTTCCCTGTGCAAGGTCTGAGCCTGAGACTTGTTTACAGAAGGAAAGACTAGTAAAAGGAAAAGCATGCTATGTTTTTTTTCTACTTCATATACTGAAAGGTATTTCAATGTACGCTTTTGTTTTGATTAGGGACATGATAGTGTGCTTTACATCAAGGTAATAGGCTCAGAATATGTAATGTCATGAACTGAAAGCCAGTAAAAGAAAAGAATATAACAACATTAATAACAGAAGCTACCATTATTGTGTGCTTATTTAGAGCAGTGTCTGGTACATGAGAAATCTTGGTGATGATGATTATGAGTAGGAAGAGGATGATAATGGTGATGATGGTGGCACTGGTGATGATGATGATGATAATGATGTGATGATAATGGTGGTGGTGATGATGATGGTAATAGTCATGATGGTGTGCCAGGCACTGTGCCTAGCACTTTATATGCATTATTTCATTTATTGCCTGAGAACTCTGTGCAACAGAGATCATCACTGTTTTACAGATGAGTGACTTATCTCATACCACACAGGCAGGAAATGGTGAAGCCAGGGTTGCTAAGGCTCTGTATGTTTGACACCATGCAATATTTAAAGGCCATTCTTAAAGCACCTGCTTTGGCTGGTTAATCAAAACTAAAGAAAAACCCAAAGCAGGAATTTTCTGCTTTCTGCTTTTCTTCTCTTAGAATGGGATAATCAAACTTTAACCATTGCCTGAATAATTATGCATGCATGCACATACATATAACTATCTTCAAGTAGAATAGGATACTTTTGACAGTGACTGAAAATGCATTAATTTGGCATAAGCAGTCAAAAAAGAGATGAGTTGTTTTTGATGAAAATTGTTATGCAGCCTGTAAGGCAGGGAGAGAAAGCTTCCAGAGATCTGAACTCTGCAAACATTAACTATAACTGCCAACCCAAAAGTCATCTACACGCACACCCAATGGTCTACAGAGTAATACACCAGTCCTTTAGTCCACACTCAAAGAAACAATCAATGGTACAATCTTTTCCTATTATGATCAACTATATATATATCTGAAAAAAAAGAAGAGGATTTTCTTGAGATTATGTTTGCTGATTGTTTGAAAAATGTGACAACCACAATTCTCATGCAGAATTTTTTTTTCCACTGACGAATCACATTTACTGTTTATTTGGTTTTGTTTCATATAAGCACAATACCATATCTGCACTAAGCATGCACTTAACTGACAAGAATGTTACATAGTTAAAAGAAATTTTGTTTTATGGTAAACATGTCTCAGAAGGTAAGGAAATACTCTATGGAAATATTGGAAATATTTATTTTGGAAAAAAAGACAGTAGTTTGTACAAAAAGCAGGCATAGTTGATTTTAAGAAGAATTAATATTTAGCTTATTGCTAAAATACAAGTGTGGCTTTTTAAAAATTGTGTAATTTCTACTTTCTGCCTGCCAGGAAACCATCACAAATGTCTCAAGAGACTATACATTACAGATCTAATAATAAAGCAATATATGTAGTTTATGATTAGTTAAATAGTAGTTGGTACATCTTCCTAATTTGGTCAAATCAATTGTAGTTCTGTAAACTAGAGTGAAAGCTATATAAACTACATTTAATAATACACAGAGTCAGTGGTGCTTTTTTACCTCTTAATATCTCTGGATGAGATGGAAAACTCATATGGGGATAAACTGCAAATTTGCTTCTCACTTGTTAATAGCAGCAACAATACTGATAATAAAAAATAATAACTAACATTGAATATCTAATTGTTTCAGGCATGGTACTAAATACTTAACATGGATTCTCATATAAGTTTCAAATGAAACTATGAGATAGGTCAGGAAACTGAGGCACGGAGACATTAAATGACTCACCCTTGGTCACACTGGCTTGAAAGTGGTGGAGAAAAGCTTTAAACCCAGAGACAGAGTCCAACTCCTGAAACAGAACCATTAGTATGCAAAGGGGTAGAAAGAAAAAGAGTAATAACATTATCTACTGATTTAATCAACTGCTAAATTTTGGGTTCCAGATGTTTAGGGAATAAGATATGGTATGATATTAATCATGTAGCAGAGACTGACTTGGGTCCAAATCCAGAAACTTATTAATTTTCGGACCTTTGGTGAATTATTTAATGTCTCCAGACTTCACTTTCGTAGATGGTTAAGTGGTAGTATTAGTATCTCACAGAATTACTGTGACAATGTAAAAAGCTAAATCCCCTGGCACTAATATGAGAGTTTGATATTAGAATCATTTCTGGTTCTGCTGTTTTAATATCAATACACCTTAAGTACAAACTGTACTAGAGAAGGGGTGAATGTATGTGCCGGATGGTAGCAGGGAATCCTTGGAGGATAAAGTGAAGATGGAAAAAGGAATGGGAGGTCATACCAGGAAGGGCAATCAGAAGCACAGACATAAGAAAGACCCCGGGGGCGCCTGGGTGGCACAGCGGTTGGGCGTCTGCCTTCGGTTCAGGGCGTGATCCTGGCGTTGTGGGATCGAGCCCCACATCGGGCTCCTCCGCTATAAGCCTGCTTCTTCCTCTCCCACTCCCCCTGCTTGTGTTCCCTCTCTCACTGGCTGTCTCTATCTCTGTCAAATAAATAAATAAAATCAAAAAANAAAAAAAAAAAAAAAAGAAAGACCCCGATGTGAATGAGAGATGATAAATAAATTCAACCTCACAGGACAAAAGGTTTCACGTAAGATAGAAATGAGATCGCATGGACTATTGTATATCATTTTGTTTCATGGCTCAAATAAGCACATTCATCATATTTGATTCTGATAGTGTTCCCAACCTTTATGTAAAAATCCTTTATTTAAGTGTAAAAGAATCAGAAGTCTTTTATTTGGCTTAATAATGATCCTGAGAATATTAACTGTGTAACTGTCCTTATGTCTAATCACCTGGGACATTTGTTAAAAATTCAGATACCTGACCTTCTTTGGATTTGGAGTAGAACCCAAGAATCTGTGTATTTACTATCACTTGCAGGTAATTCTTAAAACAAATAATTTACCAGCCAAGGATCCTTACATACCTTGCCTTTGAATCTCAGATAAAGCACAGATACTCGGGCAGAACATTCAAGATCATACACAAGATCATTCAAAGGTAGGTTCCAATCTACCTTTCAAACTACTCTCCTCCAAGCAGCCTGTATTCCAGCCATACCGCACTGCACACGGGTCTCTGTTCATTTTTTTGTGTCCCGTGGCCAGAAATCCTCTCGCATCCGCTTTCTTACCTAGAAAACTGACACATGCTTAAAGCCTCGGTTCAAATGTCACCTATTCTATTGTAACCATCCTGCATCCCACTAAGGAGAATCTCCCCCTCTTTTCCGACCTTCCATAACATTTTGCACTGACATCTCTTGTAAGTCAATGGTACATATTATCCATTTCTGAAAGGGTTCGGATTCTGTTTTATTTACCTCGTACCCCTCTGTGCTTAGAATAGTGCTTAACACAAAGGAAGTGCTCAATAAACATTGGTTGAATAAATGCATGCATGAGTAAAGATTTATTTCACACTCTGCCTGTACTTTAGTTTGTTCCTTGAGTAATGGAAGACATTTTAAAAGGATGACTGGGGTTATTTGCTGGAACATTTTTGCTAAATTGTTTTCATCCTTTTTTTTTTTTTTTTGCATTGGCCTGTCAGTGGTGAACTTTAATAAGCCTTTTAGAATCAAGATCCTTTGATTTTTAATAATAAAAAAATATGCAGTCTAGAGTCCATTTTTTATCATGCCTCTTTGTTAGAATAGCATGGAGCTTGAAAGTTGCCATACACTGGAGTTTGAGTTCAAGCCCATGCATTATCTGACATAATAGAAGATGTCTTTCCTGTTTCTCTCTGATGTCAACATTTTGCACATTCAAGGAAAGTGACACCATGGCCAAAAGAAGAAAGGCCAGAGGGTGAGGTGGAGGGAAAAAAAAGCCAAATGCAAAATGAAAACATCCAATGCTAGAAAGGAAAAATAAAGGTTAAAGAACAGCTAGTTTGGTTATAAGAGACTGTAAAATGAAATCCTTTATGTTTTTATCCTACAAAATTTTAGGTCTTCCTAAATTTGCCTAAGCCAACTTTTCTGAGGGAAGATCTTTTTTTATTGTCCGATGTTTTGATGCCAATTTTTGTAGCACACACTAAAGCTAAATTTGCAGCCAGTTAGCATATAATTTATTTTAAAAGCTTAAATAGGATCTTTTCCATGCAAGGTAAAGCTTTTAAAATACAAAACAAGCAAGAAGAGTGAATAGCTGTTACTCATTCCATGTCTACCCCTGAGTGGTGTTTATGGAGGGGACTGGGCGTATTTCAGCTGGAGTGCCTGGTCCCAGCAGTAAATGCAGCACTCTCCTGACATCACTCTCAAGAGAATGAGAGGCTGTTTGTGTAAGAGTTTGAAATGTTATCTTTTGAGGCAGGGATAATGTGATTCTATGTCAGCTCTCCTCTTCTCCTCTTTTGTGGAGGCACCAGTGTCACCATGTTCTTGAAATTAAGAATCCATGCATAAAACACCGAAGGCCAGATAAGTGATTCTTCTTCTGATACTTGTTCTCACCAAACTTGTTGATCTCCTTCTAATTACTTGTCATTTAACTTCATAAAGTACTTTTTATCTCGAGTTGTCAAAATAGTTTGTGGAGATTATCTTGTTTTTCTTTGCAGTGTTTCTAAGAGCAGAATGCATTTCATTCCTACTTAATGGTAGAGATAAAAGAGACTCTGCACTCAGGAACTTTGGAGCAGGGAATGAGGTGGTAGCAAATTTATTCGTTAAGCTCTAAGTCTGTATACTATAAATTTATCTTCAACACTGTACAAGGTTAGCACAAATTTTTCCAGTTGCTTCTGTACCTGGTGCCCTGAGTGGTGCATCTGCCTGGACACCCTTCTCTGCCACACTTGCTTGATTGGCGGAGAGGGGAGATGCTAAATTTATTACATTAATTTTCTATTTTTAGACAGAGACACTGAAGCAGAGAAGGGAAAAGTTATTTGCCTAAGAGCCAAAAAAAAAAATTACTCATTATTAAATCTAATTCTACAAAGGGAAACTATTGATTTCTATCCATGGGATCTACTCTGGTTTTCTTTGACTTCTTTGTCTTTTCGCCTCCTCCTTCTCCTCCTCCTCCTCCTTCTTCTTCTTATTTGGTTTTCTTTGACGGTCCTTAACTTGGAGATAAGTTGAACTAGATGTCAAAGAAAAGGCCAGTTGGAAAAGACGTGTACATAGTAAAATGACTGATTCTTTGACCCTTGAAAGAAAAAGAAAGTCATGCTTACAAGTTTAAAAGAATGGTTCAGTTGGATGATTCTGAAAGTATGCAGCCTTGTTATTAACACTGAAAACTTTAATTACATTTCATTATACTATATTAGCTTCTCTTAATTGCTAAAAGGGGACTATGAAAGCAAAAACAAAAATGCCTAATCTCTAGAAGCTAGATTTTCCTCGCTGCTTTGTAATGTAAATGTGCCTGTGTGTATATTAAAATTCACACACTCCATCTATCTCTCTGGCTTTTAACGGAGGGGTCACCTGACTTCACCTAGAGCCGCCCCCCTCCCTTTCACAGAGGCAACCCAAAAGTGAGAGACAGGCGCTTACAGAGCACAGGTTCTCATGCTGGGAGATGTAAATGACCCCGACTGAACAGAATCGAGTGAGATTGCTGGTGGGGGTTGGGGAAAGAGAAACGGAGGGAGAGAGCAAAAGCGTGTGAGGGGAGAGAGAGAGAGAGAGAGAGAGGGAGGGAGAGAGGAAGGGAGGGAGGGGGGGAGGGAGGGGGAGAGAGAGAGAGAGAGAGAGAGAGAGAGAGAGAGAGAGAGAAGTGCTGCATGCTTCATCTTTGAGAGGAGGGGAAAACAAAAGACCTCAGCGGCAGTTTTGTTGCTGTGTCTGGCTTAAAGAGGAAAATTCTGGACATCCATGCTGGAAAAAGCAAAGCTCAGCTGAGACGACTTCTATCAAGAAAATTATATTATCCGAGAATGGGTTGGATCAGTACAGGTGGTTTGAGAAGACATTGACTGAGGACCATGGAAAGGTGGGAGAGGACGTGCGGCTTCTCTGCTTCCTTTGAACAGAGCTCTAGGTTAGTAAGCTGAAACTGACCCGGTCTGGGTTAAATATCTATATGTGTATGTGTGTGTGTTTTCTATTTATAACCTCCAAACCCTCCCGCTCCCCAACCGCTGGGTAGGCAGTGCCGTATTCCACCAGATGTGAACCTAAACTTGATTTGACTCGCACTTCATTACCAAATGCCTCCCGTTTGCTTGCGGAGCTTTTGTTCAGTACAGCTAGTGGAGAGCCGTCATGATGTCTCCTTCTGAGTCAGAATGTGTGTTTGAGCCCTAGATTGTCAGGTGGCTGTTTGGAGAATAGTTAGCATTTTCCTCCAGAAGGCTGCAAATGCACGATTAGGTTATTGTGAAATGTAAACAGGAAATATCTGCTGACTTAGCATTTCTCGGCATGTCAGAATAATTCAGAGATATCTGACTGAATTTGTCTTATCTTAATTTTCCACATAATTGAGTTCAAATATAATAAGTTTGAAATGGCACCCTACCAACAAAGACACACACCAGGTATTCTTATGGCAGAGTATGTGTTACCTCCCATTGGAGCCAAAGCTTAAAAATTTATTGTATTGGGACCTGGTTTGAGGAAAGAATGCAATATGTCATCATTAAAATAGATGCCAAGGTGTTTTTTTATAATTGGGTATAGATGTGTGTAAAGCAGACACATAATTTCTCTTGTTTCTTGCTGTGCAGATAGAGTGTCTTTTGTTCCAGCATGTGTATTTTCCTGTGTTTTTACAAAGCAAGCATCGGCTGTGCTTTCTGTGATAGGAGACTTGTACGCCAGTTTGCCATTGTGCACTCAAGAACCTGCTCTATTCTGAAGTAAACTGCCCAGAGGTGTTAGTCAAGAAGCTGGAGGAGGGTGGGGAGTGGGGAGAGGTGGTTTTTTTTCCTTCCTCCTTTTTTTTTTTTTTAACTGTTAGCTCCGAAGTGTCTAATTCACATGATTTTAAGAGGAAATGGGGGAGGGCATTTAGTTTTGAATTGCATGCAGATCTGTGCCATGCAATTGCCCAAGACTATATCAAGAAGATGCTCAAAGCAGAGGGAATCAGATTTGTAATGGACTCTCTAAGAAAATATTCTGTGAGTGTGACTGGCTGGGTCCCTTTTGACCAAATTAAGATGCGCTCTGGCAGTGCACTAGCAGCTGTGAGCTGACATTTTCTTGTGAACCTAGTGAAAAATGGCTCCATATCTTTCTCCTAGTCCTGAGGAGATGGTCTCTTCGAGTTATCGAGCCTTCCTCCAACGTGATTTGCTCCTTCGGTTGTTTTCTGATAGGAACCGATCGGCTCTTGGTTCCTTTCAGTTCACCTGCCTTTTTAGATCTCGGGTTGAATGGGGAGTGGGTGGTGACGGTTTTACTTCAAGTACAAACTACCCAGCAAGGCTAGCAGAAGATATTTTCTGGCGATCACGTTTCCATTTTTAAAAGGATAGATTATATTTCTTTGGACACAATATAAAGCACTTTCTTTTGTTGTTCAGTGGGCTAGTCAACAATTTCTCCAAGAAAAGACGCACACGTGTGTGACACTTTACATTTGGACTCTCCGCATGGGAAGTGACAGGTAAAAACATAGGGATACTTGCCTGTCATCCGTCTCTGAAAAGATAAAGCTGCCCTCTTCTATCTTACTGTTTCTCCCCCTGTTTTTGAATCATGACTCGTGCCGGGGAGAAGGATCATGTCCCAGAGTCAGAATGCAGGGAGGGGATATACACTACTGTCCTGTACTACTCATGTGCTTATTAAGGAATTCCTGTGCTAGGCAGGGAGTGGAGGTGCGATAGCAGCCACACTGCTCCTTTATTTAGGCTTTGGTTTGTGAAAACTCCAACCAGCAGAGGCAGGATGCGCTTTAGCAGAGAGCAATGTGTCTGAGACTCTGGTTAAGAGAATGTGTTGCTTGGGGGGGTGTGTGAAATTGGTTATTCTCTATTATACAACATTCTAAGATGATCGTATGAGTGTAGAGTGAGTTCAGGAGGGAGGAGTTGGGCTCTCCATATTTTAGGTAAGAAGTACAGCACTAACCACCAGGGAGGACACCGTGAGAATGCAAAAGAGTACAATAGTGTGTGCCTTGTGCAGAAACAGTAATTCTTTAAATTGTATGACAGTTCCCTAATTATGGGAATTTGAAAAAATCTTGAGACTTCCTGAAAAATGGCAAGAAGTCACCTCTACATTATGACAAGTAAGACTTCTAGTACAATGATTTTAACTGCATTATGGAAACAGCTCCCGAAGTGCTTTAGATATTATACCACTTATACCACTGAAGGATATTTCTTAAAGGTTTGTATCTTGGACACTTTTCCATAGGACAGGAGTTACAACACAGATTTCTTGGAGTCTGTTTGGAATAATTTTGATGAAACTAAGAGCTCACAGAGGCAAAGGGATTTGCCTCTTTAGTAGAACAACAGAAGTGAAACTTTAACACTGCATGCAGATCTGATTACTGCTTTTATACATGTGGACAATTTGACTATGGTACATAGCGTGCTTTGGGGAAATTGATGCAATTATAGTTGAACAATGAATAAAACAATAGATAATACAGTGAAAACATGGATTTCAACATTCATGGCAGGATTAGTAGGGTCTCTCTTAAATATTGTTAATGACTACAGGTGAGGGCATTTTAACCAGAGAAATGTCAGAGGTCTAGAATGAGAGGACCATGTTTGTACAACTAAGGGCATAGTTCACCAGCTGTTTTAGAAGCTGGATGACACTGATATTTAAACTAGATAATATGTAACATACAAAAGAATAGCATACAAAAGAATCATGAACCCTGGGAACTTTCCACCAATGGAATTTTGTTTTTAAAGAAGCAATAGCTTTGGTATAAAAGAAGTTCACAGAGCAGCAGCCATCGAGGGAGAACCACAAAAATCTAGGACTAATATGAAATTTTTGTAATGAGGTGCATGTGATGCCTGAGTGACCCTCAGGGTACCAATGAGCTCTTAATGAGGGCTGAAAAAGAAAAAGCCACATGTTGAAATAAATTTTAGTATGCCTACATTCATATAACTTCCAAGTTTGGAAAAGAGGAAATTTCCTAGGAGTAAAGTTAGTTGTTCATATGGTGGCTGTGGCATAGAAAGAAAAAGTTGAGATAAAACAACCAAGTTTCAGAAAAAGACATTTTACCCTAACTGAATTTTTTAAATGTTTTTGAACACAAAACTTCTAACTTTCTAAAAACATCTTGAATAGTAATGGCCTCCTTTCTAACCTCCATTTTCTCAGTTACTTTTAGAGCTCTGCTACCCTGAATTCCATTTTCAGTTTTTAAAAGTCTTATTAGGCGGCAACATTGCATTAAGTAAGTGCAAGCCCCTGAGTTTAAAATGCTTTAATTTTCTGTTCAATTGCAGGCACGTTTCTCTTCTAAGTCTGTCATATCTTCAACTCTTACTCTAGGTTATACAGTGTGTGGCTGTCCCACTTCTGAGACCTCAATTGCTTACTCTGAAGATAGCAGATGTTTACTATAAGTAGAAAAAAAATAAATAAAAGTTTATTGCTATTTGATTGCATTAGGTAGTACCCTAAAAAAAGGTTAAAACCGTGTTATGATGTGAGTTATCAGTCCAAGTGATTCACAGATAACAGAGGTTAAAGCAGATATTGTATGTCTCAAGCATATTAAGGGTTATAAAATATACTAAATATACAGGATGAGGGTTAGTTCTTTTCCTGGTGCTCATCATGAAGACAACTTTCTGTCAAATAGTATATTTTCGAGAAACAGCGAATTATTCTGTTTCCTCTCCTAGATCCCCTGCCTGGTCTCCCAATTTATACAAAGAGTGTATCTAATCCAATGAAAGTGATAATGATAAAGAAAAAAATCCTAATCAAGGTGTTTGAAAATTTAATATTTACTCTGAAACAACACTGTCAGAGTAGCTTTTTTTTCTTCTTCTTCTTTAAATCAGTAAAGCAAATCAAACTTTGGAGTCTTTAAGGAAGCTCACACTGATGTGTATTATGAAATAGGAGGCTCATTTCCAGGCAGTTAGCCAATGGAAGAGAAGAAGCAAGCTTAATTGGTGACTCTAATTGAAGCACTGCAGGTCAGGAAGTTCCCATATTAATAGGACCCCAGCTGAAATTCCAGAGCCAGCTGTTCAACTTGCTCACCTTTCTCTTCTCCTTGGGAGTAGGTCTGGGAGAATAATCCATTAAATTAAAAGAGATCGCCTTTGCTCAAAGACCATCTCTGAGATGGACCAATCCTACAAGCAGACAGGTATTCTTAATAGCTTCTCAACCTAAAGTTTCTATTACTTTCTACTTAACAACAGATTCCGGGTGACTCTGGAAGCCTCTCAGAGTTTTGTTGAAGTCAGGGGTCTTGCCAAGCACTGCCCACAAAGGCACAAACACCTCACCCAGTAAGAAAGGCAGAAGGGATGGGGGCCTTCTCTCCTACAGTAGAGAACTGAGCCCTCTGGGTCCTTTTACTCAGAGGGCCACAAAAGCCCAAATGCCACGCTAAGGAATTTCTGGCCAAGTGTTGAAGGATTCTTGATCTTGAATTCACACAACTTTGTTTTTTTGGTTTTTTTTTTTTTTAAGATTTTATTTATTTATTTGAGAGAGAGAGAGAGAAAGAGAAAGAGCATGATCCTGGGGGAGAGGCAGAGGGAGAGGGAGAAGCAGACGACTCCCCACTGAGCAGGGAGGCTAACGTGGGGCTCGATCCCAGGGTCCTGGGATCATGACCTGAGCCGAAGATAGCCGCTTAACCAACTGAGCCACCCAGGCATCCCAGATTCACACAACTTTGTAAGGATTGTCTTTCTTTTAGTGCTTAGAAAGCTTCATGTTTTGGGGGGAGGCTGGCTGGCTCAGTCAGTAGGTCATGGGACTCTTGATTTCAGGGTCATGAGTTCAAGCCCTACATTGGGCATAGAGCCTACTTAAAAAGAAAATAATAAAATAAATAAAAAATAAAGGCCTCTTTCCAGAGAGGTTCCTGTTTCCTTCCATCACAGGGCCTTAGCACAGGCCAGAACACTCTTCTGTCCTTTTTGACTTGCTCCTCCATTAAAGTGGTTCTCTCTGCCTAATGTGCTTAGGGCTTTTTCTTTGGTATACTAACCAGTCTTTTAAGAAAATTGTTAAGTTTATAGTAGTGTTATTATTTGATTAATGTGTCAGCCAGGAAGCAAGACCTTCTAAAGTTCATTTTGTTCACTATAGAATCCCTAGGCCCTCAGATCATGTTAACCCATATCAGGTGTGCACTAAACATTTGTTAAATGAACACTAATGCACCAATACTAGGGTAAAGACAGTGTATCTGGCTTTGGCTCAACAAACAACAGATTTCCTAATTGGGTTAGCTAGTTGGGGCACCTGCTAGGGGAACTGTACCAGAGTATTCCCAGGGTCTCCCTTTTGTCAGGATTTTCCATCTGAGAAAGAGCGCTTGAGTGCCTACTATGGGGATATTTCAAAAGGAACTTTGCTATCCCCATCAAAGTGTTCATAGGGCCAGTCTTAGGCAAAATTGTGCCTTGTCTTTTTCCTCTCAGTTTCTCCCTCTAAACCATCTCTTTTTTTCTAAATGCAGCCTCTTCTACTCTTACCTTCCTTAGTTCTTTGCATCTGGAACCTTCTAGGTCTCATCTGACAGTGGCTATAGCTTGCTAACTCAGCTGCTAATTAGCTTGTGAGCCCTGAAAGCTCACCTAAGGTATAAACTCTTCTAGGAGTATTTGCATTTTAAACAAAGCTGTCACGGTACTGATTAGGTACTGCTTATTAATATGAGGTATTGTATGGCAGAGTATAGTGGGAAGCTTGCCTTTAGGGAGCTTACTTTTCGGTTGTAGAGCTAAGATTTACCAGAAACAATTGGCAACTACTCTAAGTCTGTAATCAAGAATTGTATTTGTGCAAATTTTAATAACGCTGGAGCATAAAGGAAAGGCTTTGTAGAAGAAGTGGGACTTCAAGTGGACCATGACTGATAGGTAATATCTAAATCATCTTATCAAGGACAAGAAAAAATTAACATTTTAAGAAAAATATGCATAAAATGTTCAAAAGCATTTAGCACAAGGTTTGTTAAAGTCTTTATATAGGATACTGTTTATGTTTATTTTCCCAAGTATAAAAGGCAAAAATATCTTTTTTTTTTTAAAGAAATCATCCAACTTTCATTCATTCAAGCCATAACCTTGAGATCCTGAGAGTTAGGACTTTCATTCTGGAATTTATTTCCCATTATGCCGTGAAGTAGTCTGTTTATCTCAGCATTTAAAACTAATCTCAAAGAAGTTTTCTGTCAGAGGTGCTTTTAAAGATTCTTTTAGCAATATTGATCACTTTAATTGAGGTTTATTGAAAGTGCTCAGTATAGCTCTCTTGTGGTTCGTGTTCTATAAATACATCATCGTTTTAATGATATATAGTAGAGTTTTCATTTTATTGCAGTCAGCCTAACACCTTGTACAAACCTTATATTCACACCAGGCCATGAGGAGGAGGAAACATTCTTTTCCTCTGATCTTCTATTGAGCTTAAACCACAGAACTGAGGAAGAATCATTTTCAAGTATGTTCTTAGTAGTATAAATCTGTTTCATCTCTGTGTCCAGTTTGAAGTTTCCCTGTAGAAAATCCTTAAAAAAAATAAATATAGCTCAGAAGTTAGAAAATATCAAGCTATATATATATATATATATATATATA